>NC_042964.1:21527361-21671531 GCF_901001165.1 Salmo trutta | reverse complement strand
TTTTTCTACTGTATTATTGACTGTATGTTGTTTACTCCATGTGTAACTCTGTGTTGTTGTATGTTGTCGAACTGCTTTGCTTTATCTTGGCCAGGTCGCAATTGTAAATGAGAACTTGTTCTCAACTTGCCTACCTGGTTAAATAAAGGTGAAAAAAAATAAAATAATAATATATATATATATATAAAAATACCCTGGATCTAATTTTGTCCTGTGGAATACATATTGTAGGTCTAAATAATCCTGGACGATCGGACCACCATCTTATTACATTTGCAATCGCAACAAGTCATCTACTCAGACCCCAACCAAGGATCATCAAAAGCCGTGCTATAAATTCTCTGACAACCACAAGATTCCTAGATGCCCTTCCAGACTCCCTCCACCTACCCAAGGACGTCAGAATACAAATATCGGTTAACCACCTAACTGAGGATCTAAATTTAAACTTGCGTAATACCCTAGATGTAGTCGCACAGCTAAAAACAATAAATATTTGTGAAAAGAAATTTGCTCCCTGGGAAACAGAAAATTAGAACGGAAATGTCGCTCCACAAAACATCTTCCGACTAGCTTGGAAAGACAGTACCGTGCAATATCAGTACTGCTCGATCTTCCTATTTTTCCAACCTAATTTAGGCGAATAAGAACAATCCTAAATGTGTTTTCAACACTTTCGCAAAGCTAACTTAAAAGCAGCATTCAACAAGAAAGGATGGTTTTCACTTCAGCAGTGATGAATTCATGAACTTCTTCGATGAAAAGAGGATGATCATTAGAAAGCAAATTACGGACTCTATAGGAATGGCCTCTAAACCCTCAAGTTGCATACTGGACCCTATTCCAACTAAACGACTGAAAGAGCTACTTCCCGTGCTTGGCCCTCCTATGTTGTAGATAATAAATGGTGGCCTATCCATCGGATGTGTACTAAACTCACTAAAAGTGGCAGTGATAAAGCCTCTCTGGAAAAAGCCAAGCCTTGACCCGGAAAATGTAAAAAACTATCAGCCTATATCGAGTCTCCCATTCCACTCAAACATTTTAGAAAAAGCTATTGCGCAGTAAATCACTGCCTCTTGAGCGAATATACTGTATCGAAAATGCTTCAGTCGGTTTTAGACCACATCATAGCACTGAGGACTGCATCTCGTGAAGGGTGGTTAATTACCATTTAATGGTGTCAGACCAAGACTCTGCATCTGTCCTCGTGCTCCTAGACCTTAGTGCTGCTTTTGACATCATCGATCACCACATTATTTTGGAGAGATTGGAAACCCTAATTGGTCTACACCAGTGGTTCCCAAACTTTTTATAGTCCCGTACCCCTTCAAACATTCAAACTCCAGCTGCGTACCCCCTCTAGCACCAGGGTCAGCGCACTCTCAAATGTTGTCTTTTTGGCATCATTGTAAGCCTGCCACACACACACACTATACAATACATTTATTAAACTTAATAGTTTTTGTCACAACCCGGCTTATGGGAAGTGACAAAGAGCTCTTTTAGGACCAGGGCACAAATAATAATATAATAATAATCAATTATTTTGCTCTTTATTCAACCATCTTACAAATAAAACCTTATTTGTTCATCGAAAATTGTGAATAACTCATCACAGGTTAATGAAAAGGGTATGCTTGAAAGGATGCACATAACTCTGCAATGTTGGGTTGTATTAGATCATTTCCCACACACAGTCTGTGCCTATATTTAGTTTTCTTGCTAGTGATGGCCAAGAATCCACTCTTACATAGGTACGTGGATGCAAAGGGCATCAGTGTCTGAACAGTGCGATTTGCCAAGGCAGGATACTCTGAGTGCAGCAAAATTCCGAAATCTGGCAGTGGCTTCTGAATAAATTCAATTTTCACAGAACCGCTTGTTGCAATTTTGATCAGGCTCTCTTGTTCAGATATCGGTAAGTGGACTGGAGGCAGTGCATGAAAGGGATAACGAATCCAGTTGTTTGTGTCCTCCGTTTCGGGAAAGTACCTGCGTAATTGCGAACCCAACTCAGGTGTTTCGCTATATCACATTTGACATTGTCCGTAAGCTTGAGTTTATTTGCACACAAAAAATCATACAATGATGGAAAGACCTGTGTGTTGTCCTTGTTAATTAATGCAGACAGAGAAGAGCTCCAACTTCTTAATCATAGCCTCAATTTTTGTGAATATATTTGCCGGAGAGTCCCTGTTATCCTAGATTCAGATCATTCAGGCGAGAAAAAACATCACCAAAATAGGCCAGTCGTGTGAGAAACTCGTCATCATACAAGCGGTCAGACAAGTGAAAATTATGGTAAGTAACGAAAACTTTAAGCTTGTCTCTCAATTCAAAAAAACTTGTCAATACTTTGCCCCTTGATAACCAGCGCACTTCTGTATGTTGCAAAAGTGTTACATGGTCGCTGCCCATATCATTGCAGAGTGCAGAAAATACACGAGAATTCAGGCGCCATGCTTTAACAAAGTTAACCATTTTCACTGTAGTGTCCAAAAGGTCTTTCAAGCCGTCAGTCATTCCCTTGGCAGCAAGAGCCTCTCAGTTGATGCTGCAGTATACCCAAGTGTCTTCGGGAGCAACTGCTTTCACGCGCGTTTCCACTTCACTATGTCTTCTTGTCATGGCTTTTGCGCCATCAGTACAGATACCAACACATCTTGACCACCAAAGTCCGTTTGATGTCACAAAGCTGTCCAGTATTTTAAAAATATCCTCTCCTGTTGTCCTGGTTTCCAGTGGTTTGTAGGTCCTTAATTGACCCCACATAAACGTAACAGACATATACCAGGAGCTGTGCCAAGCCCGCCACGTCTGTTGACTCATCCAGCTGTAACGCATAGAATTCCCTGGCTTGTATGCGAAGCAGTAATTGTTTCAAAACATCTCCTGCCATGTCACTGATGCGTTTTAAAACAGTGTTGTTTGATGAAGGCATTGTCTGTATAGTTTTTTTTTTGCCTTTTCCCCCATCATTGCCCCAGCCATATCCACGGCAGCAGGAAGAATTAAGTCATCCACATTAGTATGGGGGGGCTTGCCTGTCCTAGCCACTCTTTAGCTCAACATAAGATGCTTCTAGCACTTTCTTATTAATGGTATCTGTTGATTTTATACATGTCGTACTACTCGAAAGTTGTCTTAATTCTCGCTCAAAAAACTCCTGTGGCTTATTTTTCAAATTGGCATGTTTTGTTTCTAAATGTCTGCGCAAGACTGAAGGTTTCATCGAGTTGTGAGATAGTACTTTTGCACACATAACATACTGTGGCTAAGGAAAAGCACTGCTCCCAATATAAGTGAACCCCAAATCAATGTAATTCTCATCATATTTGCGCCTCTTCGATGGTCCCTGTCTGTTGTTCGGTGCTTTCCCGGGTAAGGGGGCAGTAGCTCTTCGGCTGCATCAGATTCACAACTGTCAGTGCCCATGCTAGCTGGTCTAACAACAAATGTAGAATTACTGATGCTAGCATTGGATGTGCTCGTGGAAGCAGAACAACTTGTGTCATTGACAGGTGCAGGTGTAGTACTGCTGGTAGTATTAGTACTACCAGTAGAGCTGGTATGTGTCTCTATGAATGCGGGCCTTACTTTTTAACCATTTATACATTTTCGAGCAAACGGAATGAGCAGCAGCTACGTTTGGCTACATATTAACCATTAGTGGAATTCCCGCGAGAGAGTAACAGTTAATGTGATTGGATGTTAATTATTTAACTAGGCTCCCTGTATTTGACATTGTGCTGTTATTTCGATGAACACTAGATGGTTTCATTTTATTTTTGGCAGTGAAACGAGACTTCTCAGGTGAGAAAAAAAACTCACCTAAATGTATAGCCCCGTTGGAAAATATAAATGGACTGTTTGAAAATGTGAAAAAAATGAATCTATGTAATATATTTTACATTGCGCTTACCGATCTGAGTTTTTCCTAGCCACCGTGCTTCTACATCTGCATTGCTTGCTGTTTATTGTTTTATGCTGGGTTTCTGTATAGCACTTTGTGACATCTGCTGATGTAAAAATGGCTTTTTAAATACATTTGATTGATTGATTGATTGATTGATTAGTTTCGATATTGTGATCCACAAGAATGTGGAGTAGTTACAGGCCTGTCCCTGAAGGGGGCGATAAGAAACCCCAGATGTTTACCATAGCATACCAACTAAAGATAAAGTCTGTAACTGCTTTCCCCTGTAACTTTTCTCTTGGTTTCTTCACACATGTTGAACATGTGTCCCACACTCTACACTCTACAACAAACCAATTAGATATTTTCAGAGTTAAATAGTTAAAGAAAATAGATTCATTTATTCAACATGTAATGATGTGAAGCTAAATTAAACTCTAGACTTTAACCTGGAAACCCAGTTCCCAAGTTACAGTTTTGAAACTCCTCCCATCTCTGGCCAGTTGTACTAAGTAACACACAAATCAAATCAAATTATATTGATCACATGCGCCGAATACAACAGTGAAATGCTTACTTTCAAGCCCTTAACCAACAATGGAGTTTTAATCAAAAAAAAATTCAAATAATGTATATACAAATAAATTCATAAATATGTAAAACAAATATTTACAAAAAGAAAAGCAAGTGAAAAAAAGATCGAAATAATGACAAAAATGAACAACAGACAAACAATATACACACACACACACAAGCAAACCACACAACACACACACACACACACACACACACACACACACACACACACACACACACACACACACAGTAGATGAACAATAGCCCTGATACACATCACATATATAAACAAATTGAAATACAACCATAAACAACACAATAACAAACATATATATGTAGACAGGGGCTAACTAAACATATTACTCATAACAGAACCATCTGAGGTGTGGTGTGTGCGTGTGTGTGTGTGTGTGTGTGTGTGTGTGTGTGTGTGTGTGGTCTTGTTTTGCATACCCAATGGGGACATTGAACTGTTTGCACACCTTCTGTATGGGGACGTCATGACTAAGTGGGGACAAAATCTTGCTCCTCACAATGCGGACCATTGGAACTGATAGAAAATGGTATGCTAATATGCCTAGTGTGAATATCTCGTTATTTGGGTTTGGTCCCCAGAAGGTGGTTTTTTCGGTCACGGTATGTGTAAGTGTGTATCCGGACAGTGCCCCCTGTACCTGGGTTTTGGGACTGCAGTGTGCATATTTAATTTGCATAACATTTGCGTATTTGGGGGACTTGTGGAAAGGGTATCAAGGTCCTTGTCTCCGCCTGCATTTGCATAACATTAGAATATTTGGGGGACTTGAGGAAGGGGTATCAAGGAGGATCTTTCTCACTCAACATTTTGACTTTCTTATTTTAGTGTTGATTTGTTTTGCGCATGTCAGTTTTACATAAAAGTAAATTAATAAAATATAAATTATACCTGACCAGAAGTGTTCTCTATATAAAATATGCTGACCAATCTAATCCTATCAGACACACATATTATATTTTATATTAGGTCTATATTATATAGTAAAACTAAAACACTAGCTAAATGCATTGTAAGACCAACCAAAGAATATCAGATAGATTTGCAAAACTCCCATTTATAGTTCGCAAGCATTATTAGAGTACTATACATACACTGAAAGCGTTGTATCATGCCTAAAACGTATAGATTTATTGATAAAACAAAAGTACAAAGACAAGTCCCCTTTCCAATGATTCCACGACTACTACCTTAACCCCAAAACCTAACCTTAACCTTAACCCCAAAACCTAAACCCTAACCTAAATTCTTACCCTAAACCCCCTAGAAATAGGTTTTTTCTTTGTGGGGCAGGGGGGGGGGCAAAATGTCCCCAGTTGGTCGAATTTCTTTTAGTTTACTATTCTTGCAGGGATTTTTGGTCCCCACAAGTATAGTTAAACATGTCCACTCTATCACACACAATCTACACACATTATTCATTTGTTTTATTGTTTGTATATTGTTGTATTTTAGAGAAGATTTACTCCTAGATGTTTGAGAAATTTCCTGCAATAATATGCTCAGTCCAAAACTTTGCACAGCCCACAGACTGAAGTGCCTGCCTCAGATAAGATGCTTGCATGTGTATGAACTTTAGGAAGAGTGGACCCTCATCTATCCTCCGCATCAGCATAAAATGGGTCCCTAACAAACTGCATCACCTCTGTGGGGAGAATAAACTCATCAAATCTTGTTTCAAAGTTACCTTTCAGTTTAATTACAATCTCTGACATCACTGGAGTCATCTGTTCTGATGATGACTGGATATAGTTACACACTGTAGGGAAATTAATGATTTTGTTGTGGGCTCAAATCAGAGGAGAAAATAACAAATGTATTTTGAAAAGCAATACATTTTTCAAGCATGCCAATAACTGTTTAATCCCTCCCTTTTAGTCCCAAATTAACTCTAAATGATATTAGCAGACTTGAGCGCACAGACTAATTTTCAACTGTGGGTTCCTGTTTCCAAACTCAGAATTCTTCCTCGTTTGGGAAGAAACAAGCCTGAAACCTTGAACAAAGACTGTTGACATCTAGTGGAAGCCATAGGAATTGCAATCTGGGAGCTGGATTTAACATTGTCCCTATACGTTCTAATGGAAAAAAAATTCCAGTTGGTTTTTCTTTGGATTTTCTCCAACCATATCTATTGTGTTATAGTCTCATACATTATTTTAACATTTATACAAACTTCTAAGTGTTTTCTATCCAATGATACCAATTATATGCATATCCTGGCTTCTGGGCCTGAGTAACAGGCAGTTTACTTAGGGCACGTCAGTCAGACAAGAAGTGGGGAAAATAAGGGCCTATCCTTATAACCAAATACTTTTCCTGCATTCAATAAATCAGGGATTAGTTAGGCTACTTCAAAGCAAGGTAACTAACTAGACATGTTTATATATAATGCTCAAATATTCATGTTTCAGGGGAGATCTATGCACAGTAAGTTATTTGTAAATTAGGCTATTCTTAGAATATTTTTAACATTATCGCAATTACATTGCTACTGTTAAATAGAGGGGAATCCCAGCTGGAATGAAATACCCTCAACCCTAAGCTATGTTCAATGTCAGCAGCATTTTCCAGTGAGAAATGCTCAGACTGAAGCCATTCGGCTATGGGTTTCACAGCCCTATAATAATGATACAAGTTATAACAGCTTTCAAAGTTTTTTTTTACAACCTATAGGGTATAAGATGTTAAGAAAAGTGCATTCGGAAAGTCTGAAATAAATTAAATACGCTCACACTAAGCTATGTTTTTATTTATTTCTATGTATATATATATTTTTTTTTCTCCCCTTTTTCATCGTATCCAATTGGTAGTTACAGTCTATTGGATGGGCCCGGGTGGTGGGTGCTCCCTACCTGGCCATGGACCCCTTGCACCCCCTTAAAGACATTAAAAACCATTTAAAAAATGTGCTCCTGGTAACCCGTTCAGATTACCAGGTACATGGCTGTCCATTTGCAATGTCTTACAATGGGCATTTACCACCACGAATTGGACATGCTCTAATATACTGCAGAAATGCCCAATTGACTCTCCCATTAAACTCGGGATGGTCAAGCAGTGATAGTTGTTCCTCTCCATCGCTCATTGATGTTGATTTCAGCATGTCCATTTGGTGATGGTAAATCCCTAATTAAACACATTGGAAATGTACACTGTCCATTTGCAATGTCTTACAATGGGCATTTAGCAACACGAATTGGACCTGCTCTAATATACTGCAGAAATGCTCAATTGACTGGCTCGTTGAACTCAGAATGGCCGAGCAGTGATAGTGGTTCCTCTCCATCGCTCGTTGATGTTGATGTCCATTTGGTGATGATATATCCCTAATTAAATACATTGGAAATGTACACTGTCCATTTGCAATATGAAATGTACAATGCCAATATATTATACTGCCATCAAGTCAGCCATCAGTCAATAAGATATCATTCTGACACCAAACTGATACAGACTGACACCAAACATACTTTGTCCAACACATTTAGAAGCCAACTATCACATATTTCAGAGCAGGCCCAAAATTCACAGCGCCTTCTGTTTAACCTGTCTGGGCTAGGGGGCAGTATTGAGAATTTTGGAAAAAATATGTTCCCATTTTTAACTGCCTCCTACACCAACTCAGAAGCTAGAATATGCATATTATTGTTCAGGTTTGGATAGAAAACACTCTGAATTTTCTAAAACTGTTTGAATGGTGTCTGTGAGTATAACAGAACTCCTATGGCAGGCAAAAACCTGACAAGGTTTCAAGCAGGAAGTACCCTGTCTGACAAGGAGTCGTGCGTCTTGCATCTTTTTATTGAAAAGTAAGGATCTTAGCTGTAACGTGACAATTCCCAGGGCTCCAATAGGCTCTCAGAGCCCGCGAAAAACCTGAAGGTTTACGAGGGAGCCTCAGGCTGAAACAGATTATCGCCTTTTGTAAGTGGATGCTCCGAGGACCTTTGAATGATGCGCGTGCATGAGTCGCTTCTGAGGAGAAATTTTATTCGGCTGTTTAGGCTCAATGCATACTCCCGGTCGGAATATTATCACTAATCTACGAGTTGAATGGCATAAAAATTGGTTTTAAACAGCGGTTGACATGCTTCGAAGTACGGTAATGGAATATTTAGACATTTTTGACACGCCAATGCGCCACGCGCGGGACCGTGAAGAAGCATTCTGATAGTGTCTAGAACTCACGAACAAAACGTCGCTGTTGGAATATAACGATGGATTATTTGGGACCAAACCAACATTTGTTATTGAAGTAGAAGTCCTGGCAGTGTATTCTGATGAAGAACAAGCAAGGTAAGAACATTTTTCTTATAGGAAATGTGATTTTGGTGGAGGCTGACCTGGGTGGGTATCTAAATAGCTAGCCCTGTAATGCCGGGCTATGTACTTAGATTATTGCAAAATGTGCTTCATCCGAAAAGCTATTTTAAAATCGGACATATCGAGTGCATAGAGGAGTAATGTATCTATAATTCTTAAAATAATTGTTATGCTTTTTGTGAACGTTTATCGTGAGTAATTTAGCAAACGGTTAGTAAATTCCACGGAAGTTTGCGGTGGTTATGCTTTTTCTGAACGTCACATGCTAATGTAAAAAGCTGGTTTTTGATATAAATATGAACTTGATTGAACAGACATGCATGTATTGTATAACACAATGTCCTAGGTGTGTCATCTGATGAAGATCATCAAAGGTTAGTGCTGCATTTAGCTGTGGTTTGGGTTTATGTGACATGATATGCTAGCTTGAAAAATGGGTGTCAGAATTTTTCTGGCTGTGCACTCTGCTGACATAATCTAATGTTTTGCTTTCGTTGTAAAGCCTTTTTGAAATCGGACAGTGGGGTTAGATTAACGAGATTATTGTCTTTAAATAGCTGTAAAGTAGTCATATGTTTGAGAAATTGAAGTTATAGTATTTCTAACGATTCAAAAATCGCGCCACTGGAATTTCAGTAGCTGTTACGTAGGTGGGACGAAATCGTCCCACATACCCCAGAGAGGTTAAACCATATGAAAAACTTAAAACACATAGTTACCTTCTAGCTGAGGGTCCAGTTCTGACATTATGTGTAGGCCTAGCTGAGGCGACTCCGAATCCCGAGTTTCGGCTCGATAGGTCATTCGGAACCCGAGTAGCGACCTTAATGTGCTGAAAATTAACTTTTCCGGGCGTTGTTACGGGGTCCCTGAAAAGGCTATCGGACAGAAACTTGTGTACTCAGAGCATGTGTGGACCAGCTGGCAAGTGTCTTCGCTGACATTTTAAACCTCTCCCTGACCGAGTCTGTAATACCTATAGACCACCCTTAGTCCCTGTGCCCAAGAACGTGAAGGTAACCTGCCTAAATGACTACTGCCCGTAGCACTCACGTTGGTAGCCATGAAGTGCTTTGAAAGGCTGGTCATGGCTCACATCAACATCTTCATCCCGGAAACCCTAGACCCACTCCAATTCGCATACCACCCCAGCAGATCCACAGATGACTTAATCTCAATTGCATTCCACACTGTCCTTTCCCACCTGGACAAAAGGATCACCTATGTGAGAATACTGTTCATTGACTACAGCTCAGCGTTCCACACCATAGTGCCCACAAAGCTCATTACTAAGTTAAGGACCCTGGGACTAAACACCTCCCTCTGCAACTGTATCCTGGACTAACTGAGCCTTCCCCGTAGCTCAGTTGGTAGAGCATGGTGTTTGCAGCACCAGGGCTGTGGGTTCGATTCCCACGGGGGGCCAAGTACGAAGAAAAAAAAAAAATGTATGAAATGTATGCATTCACTACTGTAAGTCGCTCTGGATAAGAGCGTCTGCTAAATGACTAAAATGTAATGTAAAATGTCTGACGGGCCGCACCCAGGTGGTAAGGGTAGGCAACAACACATCTGGAAGCTGATCCTCAACACGGGTGCCCCTCAGGGGTGCATGCTTAGTCCTGTCCTGTACTCACTGTTCACCCATGACTGCATGGCCAAGCACAGCTCCAACACCATCATTAAGTTTGCTGACGACCAAACAGTGGTTGGCCTAATCACTGACAATGATGAGACAGCCTATAGGGAAGAGGTCAGAGACCTGGCAGTGTGATGCCTGGACAACAACCTCTCCCTCAATGTAAGTAAGACAAAGGAGCTGATGGTGGACAACAGGAAAAGGAGGGCGGGTCGAGCGGGTCGAGAGCTTCTAGTTTCTTGGTGTCCACCTCACCAACAAACTATTATGGTCCAAACACAGCAAGAAAGTCTGGAAGAGGGCCCGACAATGCCTATTCCCCCTCAGGAGACTGAAAATATTTGGCATGGGTCCCCAGATCCTCAAAAGGTTTTACAGCTGCACCATCGAGAGCATCCTGACCAGTTGCATCAATGCCTGGTATGGCAACTGATCGGCATCCGACCTTAAGTCACTACAGAGGGTAGTGCGTATGGCCCAGTACATCATTGGGGCCAAGCTTCCTCAAATCCAGGACCTCTATACTAGGCGGTGTCAGAGGAAGGCCCTAAAAATTGTGAAAGACTCCAGTCACCCAAGTCATTGACTGTTCTCTCGACTACCGCACGGCAAGCGATACCAGAGCGCCAAGTCTAGGTCCAAAAGTACTCCTTATCAGATTCTACCCCCAAGCCATAAGACTGCTTAACAATTAGTAAAATGGCCACCCAGACTATTTGCATTAACCCAACCCCCCCTTTGTTTTTACATTGCTACTACTTGCTGTTTATTATCTATGCATAGTCACTTTACCTCTACCAACATGTGCAAATTACCTAAATTACCTCGACTAACCTGTACCCCCGCACATTGAATCCATACCGGTACCCTCTGTATATAGCCTCGTTATTGTGTAACTTTTTTTATGTTTGTTTATTTAGTAAAGATTATTTAGTAAAACTCTATTTTCTTAAAATTGCATTGTTGGTTAAGGGTTTGTAAGTAAGCATTTCAAGGTAATGTTGTGTTTGATGCGGTTGACAAATACCATTTGATTTGATTTGATTTTAACTCTGCGTTTTATACACTTTATGTTGGTGTTTCTTTTATTTTGGCAGATACAGTACATGTACTGTATGTGTTTTTGATAGTTATTTCTTTTAGAAACTATTGATCCTCTTTGGCTAAATTATGCTCTCTGTTGTATTTTAAACATTGAGAGCGGGCTCCTGTGGTTGGATTAAAAAATAATAATAATTGTAAAAAGTATTTATTTTGTATTTGTTTTGCCCCTTGGGCCCCCTACGGGCTTGGTCCCAGCTCCTGAATCACACAATTTACTAGTCACATTTATTTATTATGCAGTTTATATATTTGTATTAATCAATAACCCAACTGGCCCCCCTACCTCCTCTCCTCCCCATCTGACAAATTACAAAGTGGCCGCAGCAGCAGGCCTCTACACTCATTGAGAGTGGGCTCCTGAATCCCCCTGTGGTTGGCGGTTGCAGTAAAAAATAAATATATACTACATACTGTCATCTCGTTTCACTATATATATATATATATATATATATATTATTTCTCCGGGTCCCAGGGGCAATAGCCCCGGTAAGCCAGCCCTTCCTATGTCAGAAAATAGCCAAGGCCTATTGACCTTATTTCTATGTGTTTCTGGATCAATCAATACAATTTCTGAATCCTTAAAATGTACTTTTTGGTGTCTTGAGGTTTCCTATGACCTATAGGCCTAGGCGAAATGCATTCATTTTGCAATGTATTAGCCTATTTCTTAGGTCTATAGAATATTTACTACACAACTGAAATATCAACATCAGTTATGGCGATTTTATAGGATTCCAGCGCCTTGACAGATGCACACACACACCACTGTGGTGACACGTCCCCTATATGACTATCTCTGTCCCCACGTTGTAATTCTCCCTCTCCCACTGCACTTTACCGCGCAGAGCCGAAGAGGGAAAATCACTTTTCATCTTGAGAATGAAAGACCGCTGTTCCTAAAAAAAAAAGGTGAGCAATATAATATTTTCAAGAAATGAAATGATATGAAAAGTTATTTTCATGCTGTAGTACAATTCCACCACCATAAATCCTTGTATTGGTTTATGAACTAT
The DNA here is from genome assembly GCF_901001165.1 of Salmo trutta. Lineage (NCBI taxonomy): Eukaryota > Metazoa > Chordata > Actinopteri > Salmoniformes > Salmonidae > Salmo > Salmo trutta. Next base: position 21,658,920 of record NC_042964.1, on the reverse strand, counting down.
GTTAGCTTAGTTAGTAGTTAGCTTGTTTGTTGCTAGTGCTAATGTTAGCTCACTAGCTAATGGATTAGTGAGCCAATGTTGTTGACATTTGGGCGGGTAGCTTGGTTAGCTAACATAAGTGTTGATAAAGAGACTGATATTTTATGGCAAGCTATTTCAGTCAATTCTATCAGTGTGGTTATAAGTAACATGTATAGACAGCTAAATGGGACACGTGTCCACATAGATAAACTTGAGTAGGTCAAAGGTAACAGTTTGATAACATTAGATGGTGCATTGTTAGTTTAGCTAGCTAAAGTTGGCTAGCTGGCAACCAGGTGTTGTGCACCCCACCTTGCATCTCATGTGGAAGTGGAAAAGTCAGATATTTCATTTTTTACTGCTTCTAACGTGCTTGTTTTGTAGTCATCTAACAAACATACATTATGTCTCTTATAAATTGTGGTTTAAGCCATGAATGTTGATTGCCTGACAGCGTTGGTATATTTAAGCAGTAAGGCACAAGGAACGGCTGAGGACTGTTCTTATGCAAGAGGCAATGCGGAGTGCCATAAACCACAAACCCCCGAGGTGCCTTATTGCTTAAATATACCACAGTTTCAGCCAATCAACATCCAGGACCCAAACTACCCAGTTTATAATGTCTGCTTTATTCCACAGATTAAGGATAGATTTGAGTTGGCCTGATGGAGAGATCTTCCAGACGGCTCCGGCCCATGGAGGATGCAGAGCATCACATAAGGTCAAACATTATGAGACCAATTGTTTTTGGAGAAGCTTGGCAAGTTGAATGGGGTGATCATGTGAGCGGAGTGGACCTCCAGACAGTGATTATTCTCTGTAATAATTGACAAGCACAATGCAATATCTCCTAATGTTTGTATTTTGTGTCTGCTAAGGACAAGGAGTTTTAGCCACTAAATTTATATCCAAAGGAGACTTTGTTGTGGAGTACCGAGGTGAACTGCTTACAAAACAGGCTGGCGAGGTTCAAGCTGATCAGTACAATGATTCTGCAAAGGTGTTTCTTTTCGATTTTCAATGGAAAGGAAGAACATGGTGGTAAGTAGGATTGATGAGAACAAAATAAACATATTACTACCTTCTGAGATCTTAAAAAAGCAACAACATTCAAATGGAGACAGACATTTTAATGGTTGGTGGCACAATATGCACTGTAGGCCTATCTCAGGCCCAGATCCTAATTTGAACTTGTCCCTGACCTAAACAGTGAGGAAAAATATTAGTCTTCAGACCAACTGGTTCGCTATCAGAGCATCTGCACTCCTTTTTTAAACAACGCGTTAGGGACTTTTCTGCCCCTTTTCTGAAATAGAAACCCTGTGCTGCAATATCTTCATTAAACTGTGACATGTTATGTTTCTATGCAGCACGAGATGCATCTGAAGAGGACTCCTCCCTTGGGAGACTCGTTAATGATGATCACAAAAGACACAATCTCAAAATGAAGGCCATACAAGCAAACGATGAGCCACACTTGTGCCTCTTCGCGACTCGAGATATTGTAGCTGGCGAAGAGTTGACTTATAGTTACGGTGATTCAGACTGACCATGGAGAACACAGGTGAGGAACTTTTTTTTTAAAGATGCTAGATGAGATTACCACCCATCTTGGAAGAGCCGGGATGATGAGCAATTCACTACCCTGTCATGCAATATGTTGTAATGCAGACAGTGTATCTTAACTACCAAGATGTAATTGATGTCTAATTGTTGTCTTGGTTCACTTATTTCAGGTCATCAAAGCTGATGTGTCGTCCAGCCCAAAACCTATGGTAAGAACTTTACTAAAGTCATAGATCAATATGAGTTTCTTTTTTCTATTTTCACATTTACTATTTCACTGGAATGCAGTGCACTTGTTGCATACATCAAAAGTTAACTAAATATACAATACATTCAAATATATTAAATAAAAACATCAGCAATAAGAACTCAGTAGTTAGGCTCTTGTGGGCTCATTTAGTAGCCCAACTAATGAGGGTATTGCGCTTCTCCTGTAAAGTTCAGTCCTGCATCTGAGCAGAATAGGATGTTCAAAACTAAACGTTACACATATGGCATTTCCTGTGTGCTTTCTTATACAGTAGGTCCCCAGATGTATACAATGCATTAGATCACATTTTTGGCCAAAACCTGAGTTGATTTGAGGTGATTTTTCAGTGTTTTAAAAATGTTGATTATGAGTCAGCATCCAGGGGGTGTGTCAGTTTCTACAAAAACAGTCTCTTAGTGCATAGATGTCTGTGACTATTTTGCCTGTTGGTCACAGGCTGGGAGCAGCACGGGGCTGTGGCAGAGCAGAGCACCTGGAGCACTTAGGGGTGAAGTCCCTTGCTCAAAGGAAAAACAGCAGTAGGTAGTACACAGGGATATTGAAGCCGGTAACCCACCGGGCTTCAATATCCCCGTATACTACCTATTGCCGTTGTGCCCATCAGCAAGGCACTTTACAACACACACATCACAGGCTGATAGCAGGACAGGGGCTCCATAAAGTGATTGTTCTCTGTAATAATTGACTAGCACAATGCAATAACTCCTAATGTTTGTATTTTTGTGTCTGCTAAGGACGACAAGTTTTTGCCAATGAATTCCTGTATACAGTAGGTCTCCAGATGTATACAATGCATTAGATCAGGGGTCGGCAACTCGGTTTGGCCTTGGGCCAATTTTCTTCTGAGCTAATAGTCGGCAGGCATAATTAGTATAATAACAGCCCAATTCATAGACTTATACAACACTACAAATTATACACAATTTTTAACACCTGCTGGTTAGTATATTAATCAATTCGATGTCAATAACATAATTTCAATCTGATTACACTGATAAAATCACCAGTCTATTAAATTTGTATTTTTTAATTCTCTGTGCATTCTTCTCATATTTCTTGTTTCAACAAAACTGTTGCTGTTAGTAAATTATTCGATCTTAGATGTGCTTATGAATCAAAGCATGTTACTTTCAAAAGTTACCTTTCCACTCAGAGGCCCGACTGACACAGGAAAATGTATGCGTCAACTGCTGGCTACTCGTCCGTTGCTTAACCCAACAACGGAATGTCACAAGTTCTTCCCCAAAAGCTGTCAGGGTTTAAACATCTTATATTTTCAGAAAGTGAATAGCAAATTCCATTTTATGTCTCCTTGAATATAGAAGGCTGCAGCTAAGCCTCATAGTCATAGAGACGATCCTTATGGCGGCAGAACGGCAAAGACCGGCCTTGGCTATAGGTCAGGCAGTATTAGTCACTATTCGGATGAGATTTGATTTACTGGGGGAGGTCGGGTAATGTAATTATGTGCACGAGCACGAAACACCATATCTGTAATTTTTGTCCTGTCTAAATCTGCCATGTCAGTCATTTTTAATTCCAACCAGAATAACCTAATGTTTTTTTGGTCTCCTGAAAGTACTAGTCCCGTGCGAATCGACATCAATATGTATTTGTCACATGCGCCGAATACAACAGGTGCTTACTTACAAGCCCTTAACCAACAATGCAGTTCAAGAAATAGAGTTAAGAAAATATTTACTAAATAAAATACGTCAGATTTCACAAACACATCTCCCCCCGCATCAGTATAGAAAGGGTTCCTAACAAACTGCATCAAACTGCATTGGGGCGGCAGGTAGCCTAGTGGTTAGAGCGTTGAACTAGTAACTGAAAGGTTGCAAGATCGAATCCCCGAGCTGACAAGCTAAAAATCTGTTGTTCTGCCCCTGAACAAGGCATTTAATCCACTGTCCAGGGCCTGTCATTAAAAATAAGAATTTGTTTATAACTGACTTGCCTAGTTGAATAAAGGTAAAACAAATTTTAAAAAATCACCTTTGTGGGAGACTAAACTCATCAAATCTTGTTGCAAAGTTCACTTTCAGTTTAACTGAAAACTCTGACAGCTTAGCCAACGTTTGTTTGCCATTTTTCTGCCTTGAATTCAGGAATTCATTGACAAAAAAGTATCTTTAAAAAATGTATAAAACAACATCTCATGTCACATTAGGGACTATTGTCCAGCCTAGCCTTCAACAGTTACCCACTGTAGGGAAAAGGTTTTGGGGAGCTCATATCAGAGGAGAAAAGAAAAGCAGTCAATCTTTCAATCATGTCAATAACTGTTTTATCCCTCCCCTGTAGTCCCAAATGAAGTCCAAGTGATTGATGCCACTCAAAAAACAAACCTCAGCTACAAACTCCTCATCAAGCATTTACACTAGTATGTGTTGGGTTTGTTGTGGCGGCAATTGCAGAGAAATGCAATTATCTCCTCCCTAAACTCTCATACTCTCTTGAGAGCTTTAGGCCTACCCTTACTTAGCTACCTAACATAATTTTGTAAAAGTAGATCATGATGCTCAGCAGACCAAGAAACAAGCCATGTTGAAGGATAAATGTTGATTGGATAAAGTTTGATAGTCATAGCTGAGTCCGTTGTTTTTTAAGTCACAGTTTAGCCAAAGCATGTTCAGGCAGTGTGGTCTTTCCGTGGCGAAAGAGCCAATAGGTGGGCAGACAGACCCTTGTACTCCTGTTAGCAGCTCTGATTGGCAGTAACTGATATGTTACTGATATTGATTGACAGCACTTAATGGGCAGGACTATAGGAAAAGAGATTCTCCCATTGGATAATATTGAGCAAGGGCTCATTTTGTTACTAAATATCAGATTTATTTCTGCTGGGATTTAATGTAAGCTAAATTATCTTTAAAAAATGTATAAAACAACTTCTCATGGCACATTAGGGACTGTGAAATGACACACGCACACAGACACAGCCTATCACACTAACACACACAATCTACACCCACATTATTCTTTAGTTGTATTGTTTGTATAAGTCATTGTATTCTAACCCTAATGCTGATTCTAACCCTAAGCCCCATAGAAAAAGCCTTATTCCTTGTCTGGCCTTGCAAAATGTCCCCAGTTGGTCAAATTTTTGTTAGTTTGCTATTCTTGTGGGGACCAGAGTATAGTTAATCATGTCCACTCTCACACTCGAACACACACAATCTACACACACATTATTCTTTAGGTGTACTGTTTGTATACTGTTGTATTTAATATTTGTGTGAATGTTTTTGGCTATTAGTGTGTCTGCTTGGTTACTTATCATGTTTTATGGTCCTTTCTGTTATATTGTACCTTAACGTTAAAGGAACTAGTAGTATTTAAGTATTTCTGTGCCGCTTATGTTCTGATTGTTTTTATAATTTCAGCTCAACAAACAAATTCTTGGATATGATTCTGATGACTCAATCAGCAGCATAGAAATGACAGAAGAAGAATATGTGCCAGAAGCGGAAAGTGAGAGCAGTTTAGAGGACTTTAATGCATTGATGGACAAATGCCCCACTAAGCCAGATCTGCAACAGACGACGGTTTAATAGATCCTGTATATGCAAACATCATAGGATACAAGAGGTGATACGGGAGGCCATGACAGGAAAATCAGATAAGGGACCTGCCCAGGTAAATCTTATTGATGTGTTTGTTCCTATCTCCACTTGCCGCCTCTTTGGTCTCATTTTGTAAGGAAAATTCACTGAGAAGATTTGGCCATTTTAACAATTTAACTTAGTCAAATGTAAATGGCAATATTATTGTCTCTGCTCCTTTTGGAATACTCCCTAACACAAAAGCATCATAACAAAGTACACAATGAAACAAAACAATGGGTAGGGAATGTAATAATCTCCATTCCCCGTAGAGATAGAACAGACACAAAGCAGGTGGGGGCGGCAGAACAAAAAGACCGGCAAGTAGCCTAGCGATTATAGCGTTGGGCCAGTAACCAGAAGGTTGCTAGTTCAAATCCGAGCCAACAAGGTGAAAAAATAGTCTGTGCTGTCTGCCTGATTTAACCCTAAGTGCTCCTGTAAGTCGCACTGGATAACAGTGTCTGCTAAATTCCTAAAATAATAATGAGCATTTAGTATCCAGTTTGCATGCAGCAGTATAACACATGTATAGAATTGAAACACAGCATGGTATGGTGAGGCAGTAGCAGCAGAAAGGAAGTGCATGGTCAAGCAGCAGCTATTAAATGCCTCAGGAATAATGTTTCATTGTGTCCCAAGGTTCTAAGAAGAGGAAGTGGAGTGAGGAGGAGAAAGGGGCAGCGGGGATTTTTTTTAAAGCAATTCATCCACTCCAGAGATACTCCAGGGAAAGCAGACTGTCTTGCATGCATCAAGGCAGCGCCACAAGCTCTCAGAGCGGGACTGGTGGGCAGTGAAGTATTATGTCAAGAATAGAATTACAGGACGTGAGAGGGACTACCAGAAAATGATGTATTCATGTAATTTGAACTCGTTGATAAACGGCTAATGGCCAACAACTGCATCAACCATAAACTAAAAGTACAGCTATCATGCTTGTAAACAAATTATAGAGTTCAAAAACAGATTTTTATAAATACTGTTTTGTTGCATTTAACTGCCAAAAATGCTGTTATAGAAACCATTTCCTTAGTATGGTGACGTCAGAGGTCACCATGTGGTAGAAGTGGGAGCTCAGGATGATGAGTTTCCCACTAGTAATTACCAGTTGGAGGGCCATTCAAGAGGATTCTTCCCAGTGTTATGTACTTGGTAACAAACGCACCATGATACTGCCTCCTTCAGTGCCTGATGCGTACTTGTGACTCTCAAAAAGGGGTCTTGTCTAGCACGGTCCATCTCACACTCCGGGGTAATGTGAAAGCCTTGCCCCCACTAAGCCATGCCTCCTAAATAATTTCCCAGTGTGTCTTGACTTTTCTAGTGAATTGTAACGTTACCACTGTATTTGTATCTGACACGTTGTTGAATTCATTCATTTTCAGTCCTGTGGCCTTAACCAGGTGTATATTATCATCATAAAGTCTTTGACATTACGTATCTCTGAAGGTACTTTGTGTTTTTTAAAATATTTTTGTACTATAGGGAACTATACTCTACCCTTATTTCTAAGTGTGTATACCTGCTTCCTGTCTGTCCCCCTGCCGGCCCATCTGTCTGTCCCCCTGCCGGCCCGTCTGTCTCTGTCCCTCCACCTCCCTGTTTGTTTGTAAATAAAAAAATCTGCCTGCCAAAAATCTGTCCTGCTCCTTCCCTGACTTTTCCTGAATGTTTGTATTTTACACTTGTCAGAATTTTGAAATCACAAAAGTATTCAGAGCCTTTGTACCCATTTTATTTCACACCTATTTCCTACTTAACCCGCCAAGACAATGTGCTGTAGGACGTTGGTACCCAGCCAGGTGCTAATGCATCTCTCTCTCCACTGAATGAATGACGAATGTGCGATAATTGTCCACCTTCACAATTTAATTTAAATTAGGCCTAACTGAGTGATGAGGAGGGTGAAGAGGTTGATTTTTAATTTAGAAAGTGTAAGGATGAGTTTATTATGCATATTTATCAGCAGCAAATAATTTGACCGCATGACTTGTGGGTTGATACCATAACTTTTACATTTTACTTAGTAAAAATCAGTTGTTATGGGACTGTTTTATTTACTTTAACTCTTTAATAATTATCACATTTATTGTAAGGGAAATAAAACATTCTAAATGTTGCACCAGGCCTTCTGAATAATGCATATTGAGTGGGAAACAAACAATGCCAGACAACCTTATTAGCCGGTGCATCGAAACTACACATAATTGGCCAATGCAGGGAAAGGAGCATCGCTTTATCAAATGGCTGATTATAGTATTATTATTATCTTTATAGTTTCTGTAAGAAGCTGTAACTGGAGTTTATTTTTTACATTTTAGTCATTTAGCAGACACTCTTATCCAGAGCGACATACATTTCATTTTCATTTCATACATTTTTGTTTTTCTCCGTACTGGCCGCCCGTGGGAATCGAACCCACAACCCTGGCGTTACAAACACCATGCGTTGCAAACACTATGCTCTACCAACTGAGCTACAAGGAAGGTTAGTTACTATAACTCTATTACTAATCAAACCTATTAATAAAGTTGATCAAATGGATTACACTGTAATGTTTTATTGTAATGGAAACAAAAATAGGCTATAGGCCTATGTGTTTCTAGGACTGTAGAATTATACAAAACATATCCTTGACTCTAAACAAATAACTATTGTTTTTTTTATTAATATATTCCCATTATTTCTTCATGCTGTTGTCATGACGTTGTCCTCTTTGGGTACAGGAAGGACAGTTGACCCCCTCCCCTTTGTACCATCACCCAACCGACCTTCCCCCCAACCCAGGGTTGTAAAAATTCCAAGAGGAGAATCTACTACCACATGTTTCATAGAGAGACAAAGGAAATTCTTCCAACTCATAGAATTGGAGAACCGAGCGACATGTGTGTTCTGGAGAAGATATGGAAGATTGATGAAGACTCCAGCTACGAACTGGTCCGCTTGGTACAATTTTGTGATACTCAGAAGAGACAATATAGCCATATTACCATAAAACTGTTTATATAATAGCCTCAGCGATGAGACTGGCATCATAATGGTTGTATAAAATGTATTAATAAGGATAAAGCTATTTGTAATACATTGAGATGCTATGTACTGATGTTAATGTGATAGAATTGTATTTCTGTAACCAAGTCTAACTCAGTCATAGGCACGCCCCCAGGGACACAGACAGGACCAGGCGTCATTTGACAAGCCTGTTCTATGGACACTATAAAACACCCCCTGATTTACATTTCTTGAGACCAGGCCTGCACTCCATGGCCATTAGGTTTTATCATCCAAGTACTCTACTGAAAGTGAACCATACCACGTGGTTAACTTTTAGACTATCGATATCAACAGAATAAGAACAAGTCTTTGATATTAATTATTAGTCTGCAGCTAAGTAAATTATATCATCGAACGCGAAGACCAACGAAACATCCATTCTATGACAACATTAATGAATGTCGCTCTGAAAGATCCATTCTAACCGAGAGAGAGAGAACGCGGACAAAACTCTCCATCAGAACATAACTCTTCAAAAGGGATCCCGACGACACATGAGCATAAATATATATTGATTGCAATTGTTCCCGAATGAGTGAGCCTTCAATTGTCAATTGTTAATATTAATGAACTCAGTGTAACTTTTCAGCTGACCGTTTATGACCCATTGTCTAACAGACCAGCCATGCTTGTTAGCCATTAGGGCACATTACTATACCAATCCTTTGTGACGATAATTACTGTTTGTATGTTTTCTGTTAATTACTTAGTGTAGTAAATAAATGATTTTAAGACAATTGATGTATGGATGATTTTAGTAAAGACTGGGTTCGTGCAGATACAACAATTTACGACGTTTGGAATGAGACTGGACGCGAGGTAAAATACGCCATTGAAACCAGAAGATAATCGGCCTATATTATAATATAGGAAAGTTAGGAAAATTATAACTTTGTAATGTGAATATTTTTCTTGGTGCCCCGATCTCCTAGTTAATTACAATTAAGCGATTAATCAGTTTAATCGCGTGATAATAATTACAGGGAGTTAATTGATAAACCTATCTTCAGTTTAATGGTACCCAAAGACACGACACTGTTAATCATTTACAATAGTTTATGCACTATTTATGAAGCATTTATATATCAAGCATATTTGCACACCTTGTAGGTTGATATGCATCTGATGCATATGCTAAAGAGAACACCTGGCAACATTCTCTAGTTGGTAGTGATATGCTGAAATTGCTAGTAATTCAAATTTAGCTAGATTAGAATCCATCCTCCCCTTCTGCCCTAAACAATAGTCTACACTATTGTCCCCAGATGGTACTAGTTGGTCGCAACTTGGTCCCCAGATGGGACTTCCTGTTGATGCCAAATAAGGAGTTTCCTCTTGTGTCCCCACATTGTTCACCTTCCCAGTCCCCACAATGTAATCTACCCTTATTTCAATTAATCAATTACATTTGAAGGGGTGTATTTATTATGGAATTTTTTTAAATAGATTTTTTGATGTTTTCATCTTGTCTCTAGGTTGTCAGAAATGTGGTGCCCCAGAATGTGGTGTGAGAACAGGTGTCCCCAGTAGGTGATATAAACATGTGTGTGTGTGTGTGTGTGAGTGGTGGCTGGAGATGTCCATTTCCATTGTGCCCAAATGGAGGTTAGCTGAGCAAAAGTTTCAGGGAAGGCCTACTCTATCTATTTTTACATTTTTCTAGAATACGTCTCTCTGTTTTTCTGTGTACGGTGAAGGGGTGTGATCATAGCGTGAAGTGGTGTGATCTAAGCAGACTGTCATCATATAGGAAGTAGAGGGGATGTTAGAAGGACTGTAGTTGTAGAGAAAGTCACTTGTCTGTGGGGACAGAATGGAGCACACCTTGTTCTGTTTGCTACTATGTAAGTACTGAGTTAGTGTGTTTGTTTATGAACACTAATTACCTCATTTACTAAGAATTTAAGGGAAAAAGGGAATAAGACAGTAATCGAAATGAAGACAGTTTCATGCTTTAGCTTTGTTTTTTGTGTTTTAGCCCTTATTGAGAAAATATTAGTAAATGTCACTCAAAGGAAATTGCCACAGACCTGGTTAGTGTGGTGGTGGGCATTTAACCAAGTCATTACTCAGGAACTAAAGAGTGGTGCTAACTCAGTGGTTGCAAAATGTGCTGTCAATGACAATGAATATAAAATGCAATATTTGTTGGATGTGTTGTATAATCAATTTGTGATTATTGTAAATGGTTGAGGGTTCCTTCACTACAGTTATAGTAAACTGTGTTAAGAGATTAATGAGTGGTGTTTTGGTGTTTTTGGTCTCTCTGTGTGCAGAACATGGGAAGTTAGCTGCCATTTAAAGCTGCAGTCCGAAATTTAAACTACAACAAAATGGCCACCCTGACACTTTTTGTGGTGTATGGCTGAGGGATGGGGCTAAGGAAATTCATTAATCTACATTGTTTACAATAATTGTCATAACATAACCATACATTTTGGTTTATGATGGGGAAAGACAGGTTTGAGGGAATTAAAAGTTGTACTCTTCAAGAATAAATGCCTATGATTAATTTAAAGATCCAACATGTATGTAGAAATCGTAGATTGCACCTTTAAAATAAAGTACAGGATGGATTTGGTAATCAGTAACATGAATATGGCGTGGTGTTATTTAGTTCTATCTAATATTGGAGCAATGTGACTTTCTTTGTTGTAGTGCTGAGTACACACATATACACTGGACACTCTGAAGATGATGATGGTAGATATTTGTACGCTTGATCAAGCCTTCATCTCTTAATGCTTCATCAAATGTTTTATTTGTAATTTTTAAAGCTGCTTTTGGATAGACATATTTTGTGTTTTGAGTGTCTCAAAATAACATGTGTGAAGTAATTGTTTCATGCTGGTTTTATGTTGTGTAGGACAGGCAAAGGCTTTTCTGACCATACACCCCAAATCCTCCCAGATATTCAGTGGAGAGTCTGTCACTTTCAGATGTAACATACAGAGGGGAAAAGTCACTGACTGGAAATATACATGGCGCAAGGATGATGTAGACTCAATCAGTAGGAAGCATGAATATGAGATCAGTGAGGTTAATATTTCAAACAGTGGTGACTACAGGTGTCTGGGTGAACATATTGATAATGGGACATATTCTCAGTGGAGTGATGCAGTCAGACTGACAGTGACAGGTAAGTCATCTAATCTCTCATTCACATCAGTGTCTCCATGCACATAACCACTTGACATAGGGCCCCATCTCTCTACATTAGTGTCACTGGTGAGCTCGCTATTAACCTTCAATCACTATCTGAACTTTCTGAATTTTGAGCCAATGAGGGAAAATGTAAATATACTGTATAGACTTTAAATTCTAACTGAATGGAGTCAACATACTCCTATTTAAAATAAACTTTAATAAAAACTTAACAGCAACAGCTAAATTATTCTAAATGACCAAGCATGTATCGAGATGTTTTGATATTCTGCTCTCTGTTTTCTTAGCTCTTCCTGAAACTTCAGTGACCGTGAATCCAAACCCTGCAGACACTGGAGAGACAGTAACTCTGACGTGTTCAGTGGGGTCTGACAGTGGGTGGAGCTATACATGGTACAAAGACAACACTAAGAACGTAGTGACCTTGTCTGACAGACACACTACAACAGGAGCCACATTCACCATCAGTAGAGCTGCTGAGTCTGACCAGGGTCTCTACTGGTGTCAGGGAGAGATCCAGTCCAGATCCATATCATCAATCATCAGTGATCCTGTCACTTTCACTGTGAATGGTGAGTAAGTGTGACTGTGTTGACCGTGTTAGGTAAGTCTGTTTTTATGGGATTGAAAGACAAAGACAGAAGGGATGAGGTCAAATAGAAGACAGTGAGATCAATGATGGAACAAAACTATAGTTTGATTTTGGGGAAATGTACAATACCATAATAACAAAATGGTAAACATTTTAAAGATTGAACATATGATTTGTGTCATTTCCTTCATAACAGATAGACCCCAAGCTGTCCTGAGTGTCTCTCCTCAGTGGCTGAACCCTGGAGACTCAGTGACTCTGAGCTGTGGGGTTAAAGAGTCATCTACAGGCTGGAGGTTCTTCTGGTACCAAACTGTTCCCTACACAGCTGGGTTACTCTCCCTATCAGACAGGTCCTACTCTGTAGAGCCTCTATCTGGCAATGGGACTACTGAAGACTCCTTCACTCTGATCCCTGCTGGTCCAAGTCACACAGGAGGATATGTGTGTAGAGCTGGGAGAGGAGACCCAGTCTATGACACATTCTACAGTGAACCTCAGTTTCTCTGGTCAGGAGGTAACTAACTGCATTGAAACTGCATTTAATCATATTTAAGTCACCCTCATGTGTATATATAACTATACGTTTTACTCTGTCACTCTTTGTTTCAGATCCGCAACCATCACTGTCTCTAAAAATAAGACCTAAGAGAACTCAACACTTTACATCAAAGTCTCTCTCACTAAGCTGTGAGGAGAAGAGGAACTCTACTGGATGGAGACTGAAGAGATACAGAGAGAAAGCAGTGGAGTCAGAGTGTGGCTCTAACTGGGGATCAATAGCAGGGTCCACATGTACCATCAGGTCCACATACACAGGGGACAGTGGAGTTTACTGGTGTGAGTCTGGATCAGGAGAGTACAGTAATGCTGTCAACATCACAGTGGATGGTATGTCTGTTGTACAACATTCATTAACCTTTTTTTTACCGTTCACGGTATGATAATGATGTTCAAGTCTGTAATTGAATGGTTGCATCTAATAAAATACAAGCTCATGTGAGTGATAACTCCAGATTTACAGTTATATTTATATATTATGTTACACAGTTGGTCCTCTGATCCTGGACAGCCCTCCCTATCCCGTGACTGAGGGAGACTCTGTGACTCTGAGCTGTACAAATAGAAATCAGGAAACAAACCTGATCCCCAAGGTTGATTTCTACAAAGATGGAGTACTCATCAGGAATGAGACCACAGGAGAGATGACCATCCCTGTAGTATCCAAGTCAGATGAAGGCTTCTATAAGTGTAAATCTAATGAAGGAGAATCACCAGATAGCTGGGTGACAGTGAGAGGTGAGAAGTGTGTATGTGTGTGTGTGTGTGTGTGTGTGTGTGTGTGTGTGTGTGTGTGTGTGTGTGTGTTCATGGTTAAACATGTGTTTTGCTCGTCCCTCCAGGTTCTGTTGTCTCCATCTCTCTGCTGCCCAGACTGCTGTGTAGTCTGCTGGTGGTGTCTCCCTTTCTACTGGTGTCTATTGTGCTGATGGTGAAATGCTGCAGGGCTCGAGGTGACCTCTTTATTTCAGTGTGTATCGACAATCAACTTATCCAGCTTGATATTCTCCTTCTTTATGTCATGCTCTTATATCACTCAAATGGTTCATGTCAAATGTAAATAGAAAAGTGCCCATGGTCAGCTATTTTTGTTAAATGTGTTCTATGGAACTGTTCTCCCCTCAAAAAAGGCAAACTAACCCTTTATTACTTTTGATGGATTACATTTTAGTGCTGAGCAGTTGAAAGAGCAGTTGAATCAGTTTAACTCCAATGCTACTCTCTGTCCGTTATATTCCCATAGGCCTGTGTTCAACAGCCAAATCTCTTCAATACGAGTTACGATCTGATGATGTCATTGAACAGACTGAATCATCCGTGTGATCATTACAGTAAGAACTGTAAACTGAACAACCATTTTGGGATTTTTATGTTTTTGCCATTGCCTTTACATTGATTTATGACAGTGTTTACTGAGTCAAATATCACTGAATGGAATTTTACAAATACTAAATGTTATGATTTAGCAAGTTGCCGTTTTCAGCTTTTGGGGGCTTGTATGCTTGGCTTTGTTTTCGTTAATTGTTGTTCATTTTCTTGAAATATTGCAGTTACCCATCTTTGACTTCAGTTTGTTGATTAAACAATAGTGTAGTGCCTGTTTTGTTTAAAAGCTGAATTTGCTTTTTTTTTTATATTTTGTGTTTTACATAATGTCAAGCTTTTTATATACATTTTCATAATTAAGAAAAAACCTAAAGGTGGGTTTATACTTGGTTGGCTGACCTGCTAATACAACTTTAACAGTTAAGTTGGCACATTTATTATTTGTTTTAATTCAATTAACGCTTATTTTTTGTATATATTGTACATCATTTTCACTTCTATGTCTCTATGTTTTTTGTAAAATTGTATTTTTACAGTAATTATAGGAGCCAGATTAGTATTCCACTATGGAACTTGAATGAAGAGAGTGTTTGTTGTCTTACATCAGATAGCGCAATGATTCCGCACGACGATCGCATAAGAGACAATGGAGGGTGTGTTGTATTTTGGATTTTAAATGTTGTATTAAATCTCATATGTCAAACAAAAAGTGATGATTCCCTACATCATTGTATTCCTTTGACAATATTGCTGTCAGTCTTCTGTAAAGCACATCCAGATTTGTCTTCTACTGATTGGAACCCATTGTGAAATGGTCCATGTCTGTACTAATATGATAACTATACATTTACGTCATTTAGCAGACGCTGTTATCTAGAGCGACTTATAGTAGTGAATTCATATATTTCATACATTTTTTCTCTCTACTGGTCCCCCATTGGAATCGAACCTGCAGACCTGGCATTGCAAACACCATGCTAGACTAACTGAGCCACACGGGACCATAGAGAGAGGAAGGAATAAGAGGGCAGACACAGTAGACTGAGGGGTTATGTTGTCGCTATGGACCAATGACTATATTAGTTTCTATATTGTGATCCACAAGAACGTAGAGTAGTTGCAGGCCTGTCCTGAAGGGGGCGATAAGAAACCCCAGATGTTTACCTTGTTTCTTCACACGGTGTCTCACAGTCTACGACAAACCACTTAGATATGTTTAGAGGTAAATAGTTTAAAAATTGATTAATGAAGCAAAATTACACTTTAACCTGGAAATCCAGTTCCCCAGTTACAACTTTCAAACTCCCCCCATCTCTGGTCAGTGGTAAAACATTCCACACAGCTGCCTCTGATGAAAACTAGCATTCAAAAGTGTTGGCGTTACTTAACTGAGGGAGACTGTGACTCTACACTGTACAAATAGATATCAGCAAACAAACCCGATCCCCAAGGTTGATTTCTACAAATATGGAGTACTCATCAGGAATGAGACCACAGGGGAGATGACCATCCCTGTAGTATCCAAGTCAGATGAAGGCTTCTATAAGTGTAAATCTAATGAAGGAGAATCACCAGAGAGCTGGGTGACAGTGAGAGGTGAGAAAATGGTCATGGTCACATGACCTTTTCATAATATCAAATCAAATCAAAGTTTATTTGTCACGTGCGCCCCGAATACAACAGGTGTAGTAGACCTTACAGTGAAATGCTTACTTACAGGCTCTAACCAATAGTGCGAAAAAAAGGTATGTGTGTGTGAAGGTAAGTAAAGAAATAAAACAACAGTAAAAAGACATTTGAAAATAAGAGTTGCAAGGCTATATACAGACACTGGTTAGTCAGGCTGATTGAGGTAGTATGTATATGTAGGTATGGTTAAAGTGACTATGCATATATGATGAAGAGAGAGTAGCAGTAGTGTAAAAAGAGGTGAGACACAATGCATGAGGGTAATATCTGTGGGTATCTGTCATTTGTAGTGTTAAAAAGCATACTGTAGGTTTGGAGTTGCAAGCTCAGGCTGGTCATCTGATCTCAAGTCAGTTGTCAAATATATATTCACTTTGTCCACTACTTTATTTATTTTCTACAACTACCTCAGAACCTGATAGTGATTTGCTGTTCTCTCTCCAGGTGTAACTCCTGGACCCTCTACATCAGTCCTAGTAGGAGTGGTTGTGGGCCTGGTTGTTGCTGGTGTTCTACTGGCCATTCTCCTGGTACTGCTGTGTCGATATAAAAAAGCCAAAGGTGAGGCTTTTATAAATTCTCATTTAACTTTTTGGTTCATGTTTAGGAGAAAGACGTCTAATTACAAAAGTTTAAAACAGTAACGACTTGATACAGTATAATAGTATACATTTCTCATATCAGATTCCTGTTGCAACAGAATATTTTGGTGAGTACACCTGTCATTCAACCATGTTCCTTTTCATACAGTAAAATGTAATCTGTGTGTTTCATGAGTATCTCTCTCCCTGCAGATCCCCCAGCCCCAGAGGATCAACCTGGACCCCTTACAAGACCAATAATCTACCCAGGGCCAGGCTCCTGATGCTGGGTATAATAATCTGCAGCATGGTCAGTCTCTCATCCCAGACCACTGTCACTTTCCTCTCTCTGTAACTTCACATACTGACTTTTCACTATTCACTTTACATACATGTTACCGTACTCTATGTCCCTAAGCAAGCTGAGGGAAAACTAACCTATTAATCTTTCTCTCTCTTCTTTGACCAACAGGTGGCGCTAACATCTATGATACAATCACTCCCTCAGACAATAATGACAGTGGTACTGTACACTGTGTTAAGTTTAGCATGAATACAGTATAGAGTTGTTGTTGCTGTTGTTCTTCATGTGTTTAATATTACTAACATACTAACAGTAAGTAGAGATATTAGTGTACTACCTGTATATTTCAGATGCTGGTGCTGCTACTGCTGGATCAAGTGATGTGATGTACGCCAAAATTCAACTCAAAAAGTTGGACAAGAAAAAGAAACGTAACTCTCAACTGTCACATAAACTAATACAAAATGTAGCAGTGTTTTTTACTCATCAAATTTGAATAAAACAAACAAATTCTCTCCTCCTCAGAAATGAAAGCTGATCTAAAGGAAAATCCAGTCTATTCTGAGGTCAAGACAGGGAAGACCACAGGTGAAACCCATTCTACAGGTTGGCAGTCTATGAAATCTAAATGTGTGTTTTTGGAGTTTCAAAAAAGATGCTGAATTATCTAACTCCTTTATTTGTGACTGGAAATTTCAATTTTCAGAAGCAACTGGACCTGTTGATGTGACCTATGCTGAGGTTGACCTTAAACAGAAGGCCAAAGCCAAGAAGAAGAAAGGTAAGACTGGACATCCCTCCTTCCATATTCCCCCTTCCATATTACCTGTATCATAACCTCACACCTCTGACCCCATATCGACTAGCTGCATAATATTCTGTATATAACTGTTATTGTCACGTCCTGGCCAGTATATAAGGTTAATTGTTTGTAGTTTGGTCAGGGCGTGACAGAGGGTATTTGTTTTATGTGGTTCAGGGTGGTGTGTTTGGTTTAAGGGTGTTTGTTTTAGTAATTCCGGGTGTTGGTTTGTTTAGGTATTTCTATGTGGAGTCTAGTATGTCTGTTTCTATGTCTGGTGAATTGGTGTTGGGACTCTCAGTTGAAGGCAGGTGTTTTCTATCTGCCTTTGATTGAGAGTCTCATAAATGAGGGTGGGGAATTGTATTTTGCACTGTGTTTCGTTTCTCCTGTGAAACTGTCACCTTTGCGTGTTTATTTTGTTTTGTCGTTTCCATCAATAATAAATATGATGTGGAACAGTCAACCTGCTGCGTATTGGTCTACCTTTTCTGATGACGATTTCGTTATATCGTCAGAAGACGAAGACGACAACCGTGACAGAATCACCCACCACCAAAGGACCAAGCAGCAGAGGAAGGAGCAGACGGCATTCGAGTTGGACTGGCGGGAGAAGTGGACTTGGGAGGAAGTTCTGGACGGGGCCGGACCTTGGCATCAGGCTGGGGATTATCAGCGCCCGCAGTGGGAAATGGAAGCAGCCAAGGCAGAGAGGCGGTGGTACGAGGCCAGAGACGCGCTGAGGGAGAAGCACGAGAGGCACCCCCAAGAAATTTTTTGGGGGGGGCACACGGGTAGTTTGGCTAGGCGAGGGAAGAGCCGGAAGCCAGCTACCCGTGGTTATATGGAGGAGCGTATGAGGTGGGGAGCGCCATGTTTCACTGAGAAGCGCAATATCTCACCCATACGCACGCACAGTCCGGTGCGAGTTATTCCAGCCCCTCGCAGGTGCCGTGCTAGAGCGGGCATCCAGCCTGGTAGGAGGATGCCTGCGCAGCGCATCTGGTCGCCGGTACGCCTCCGAGGACCAGGCTACCCAACTCCCGCTCTACGCACGGCTACCATCAAGCCCCTGCACAGCCCAGTCTGCCCTGTACGAGCACTCCGCTCGTGCAGGGCTACTAGTTCCATTGAGCCAAGGCGGGTTGTGCAGGAGGTAAGATCTAGACCGGCTGTGCGCCTCCATAGCCCTGGGTTTCCAGCTCCTGTCTCTCGTGCGGACCCGGAAGTGCGTCCACCCAGTCCGACTCGTCCTGTTCCCGCTCCCCGCACTAAACGGCAAGTGCGTAAACCCAGCCTCGCCAGTCAACAGTCGTCGGAGCTGCCCGCCAGTCAACAGTCGTCGGAGCTGCCCGCCAGTCAACAGTCGTCGGAGCTGCCCGCCAGTCAACAGTCGTCGGAGCTGCCCGCCAGTCAACAGTCGTCGGAGCTGCCCGTCAGTCAACAGTCGTCGGAGCTGCCCGTCAGTCAACAGTCGTCGGAGCTGCCCGTCAGTCAACAGTCGTCGGAGCTGCCCGTCAGTCAACAGTCGTCGGAGCTGCCCGTCAGTCAACAGTCGTCGGAGCTGCCCGTCAGTCAACAGTCGTCGGAGCTGCCCGTCAGTCAACAGTCGCCGGAGTGGTCAGACTGCGCTGAACTGCCGGAGTGGCCAGACTGCCCTGAACTGCCGGAGTGGCCAGACTGCCCTGAACTGCCGGAGTGGCCAGACTGCCCTGAACTGCCGGAGTGGCCAGTCTGCCCTGAACTGCCGGAGTGGCCAGTCTGCCCTGAACTGCCGGAGTGGCCAGTCTGCCCTGAACTGCCGGAGCTGACAGACTGCCCTGACCTGCCGGAGCTGACAGACTGCCCTGACCTGCCGGAGCTGACAGACTGCCCTGACCTGCCGGAGCTGACAGACTGCCCTGACCTGCCGGAGCTGACAGACTGCCCTGACCTGCCGGAGCTGACAGACTGCCCTGACCTGCCGGAGCTGACAGACTGCCCTGACCTGCCGGAGCTGACAGACTGCCCTGACCTGCCGGAGCTGACAGACTGCCCTGACCGCCCCGAGCTGACAGACTGCCCAGACCGCCCAGAGCTGATAGACTGCCCAGACCGCCCCGAGCTGACAGACTGCCCAGACTGCCCCGAACCGCCAGACTGCCCAGACTGCCTGGAACGGCCAGAACCTGAGCCGCCTCCAAGATAGGTGGGTTGGGGAGGGGGGGGTGTAGCACAGTGCCGTCGTTGACGGCAGCCACCCTCCCTTCCCTCCCTTTAGTAAGGGGGAATTTTTCTTTTAGGTATTGTTTGGGGGTATTTTTTTTTGTTTTTAAGGTGCTTCTGGGGTAGCACCTTTAAGGGGGGGGTACTGTCACGTCCTGGCCAGTATATAAGGTTAATTGTTTGTAGTTTGGTCAGGGCGTGACAGAGGGTATTTGTTTTATGTGGTTCAGGGTGGTGTGTTTGGTTTAAGGGTGTTTGTTTTAGTAATTCCGGGTGTTGGTTTGTTTAGGTATTTCTATGTGGAGTCTAGTATGTCTGTTTCTATGTCTGGTGAATTGGTGTTGGGACTCTCAGTTGAAGGCAGGTGTTTTCTATCTGCCTTTGATTGAGAGTCTCATAAATGAGGGTGTGTTTGTGTTTGTGTTTTGTGGGTGATTGTTCTGTGTTCAGCCCTAGGCTTTGCCAGACTGTTTTGTTGTTCGTTTGTTAGTTCTAGTAGTTTTGTTATTTTGTATTCAGTAGTTTTTTTGGAAGTTAATAAATCTAAATATGAGCATACACGTACCTGCTGCATTTTGGTCCTCATTCCCCGACGACAACCGTGACAGTTATATTATTCTGATGTTTTATCCTCACCCCTTACAGAAACAGCAACCCCACCTGAGGCAGATTCAGTCTATTCTCAAGTGAAGCCAGGTACATCCCCAGGTAAGACTAATAGCCATATGCCATTGATACTTAATATGATACTAATATAGGACTAATGCTCTGATATCAAAGTATAATGTATCTATTTAAAGTATGTCTCTTTGTTTAATTCTTAAGAGTTTATTTGACTGCATGTCCACAACAACTTTGTGCGGTGATATGTTGCAGGTCCTTGAGGGGGTCAGATATGGAGGGATGTGTCACGTCCTGGCCAGTATAAGGGTTAATTAGTATTGTAGTTTGGTCAGGACGTGGCAGAGGGTATTTGTTTTATGTGGTTCTGGGTGTTGTATGAGTTAGGAGGGCATTTGATTTAGTATTCCGGGGTTTTGGGCACTGGGTGAGTTTCATGAATTCTATGTTGAGTCTAGTGTGTCTGTTTCTATGTTTGGATTCATTGGGGCTGGGACTCTCAATTGAAGGCAGGTGTTGTCTATTTGCCTTTGATTGAGAGTCCCATATATGTGGGTGTGTTTGTGTTTGTCTTTGGTGGGTGATTGTTCTGTGTTTCGCCTTGTGCCTTACCAGACTGTTTTTGTTGATCGTTCGTGTTTTGTTATTTTTGTACGTTCATTTTTGAAAGTAATTAAACATCAAGATGAGCCTGCACATACCTGCTGCGTTTTGGTCCTCCTTAACCAACGACAACCGTGACAGAATCTCCCACCAAACCAGGACCAAGCAGCAGAAGAAGGAGCAGTGGGATTTTGAGTTGGACTATGGTGAGAGATGGACTTGGGAGGAGATCTTGAAGGGAGAAGGCTCCTACACTTGGGAGGAGATCCAAGCCGGAAAAGATCGCCTTCCATGGGGACAGGTGGTAAGAGAGAGAGAGGAAAGGCAAAAGGCTGGTATGGACCGGGAACGTTTCCGAGGTACACGACTAGCGTTGAAGCGCGAGAGGCACCCCCAATACATTTTTTTGGGGGGGGCACACGGGTAGTTTGGCTAGGCGTAGGAAGAGCCGGAAGCCAGCTACCCGTGGTTATATGGAGGAGCGTATGGGGTGGAGAGCGCTATGTTTCGCTGAGGAGCGCACTCTCACCCATACGTACGCACAGTCCGGTGCGAGTTATTCCAGCCCCTCGCAGGTGCCGTGCTAGAGCGGGCATCCAACCTGGTAGGAGGATGCCTGCGCAGCGCATCTGGTCGCCGGTACGCCTCCGAGGACCAGGCTACCCAACTCCCGCTCTACGCACGGCTACCATCAGGCCCCTGCACAGCCCAGTCTGCCGTGTACGAGCACCCTGCTCGTGCAGGGCTACTAGTTCCATCCAGCCAAGGCGGGTTGTGCAGGAGGTAAGATCTAGACCGGCTGTGCGCCTCCATAGCCCTGGGTTTCCAGCTCCTGTCTCTCGTGCGGACCCGGAAGTGCGTCAACCCAGTCCGACTCGTCCTGTACCCGCTCCCCGCACTAGCCTTCAAGTGCGTAAACCCAGCCCCGACAGTCAACAGTCGTCGGAGCTGCCCGCCAGTCAACAGTCGTCGGAGCTGCCCGCCAGTCAACAGTCGTCGGAGCTGCCCGCCAGTCAACAGTCGTCGGAGCGGCCCGCCAGTCAACAGTCGTCGGAGCGGCCAGCCAGCCCACAGTCGCCGGAGCGGCCCGACTGCGCTGAACTGCCGAGCGGCCAGACTGCCGCTGAACTGCCGGAGCGGCCAGACTGCGCTGAACTGCCGGAGCGGCCAGACTGCGCTGAACTGCCGGAGCGGCCAGACTGCGCTGAACTGCCGGAGCGGCCAGACTGCGCTGAACTGCCGGAGCGGCCAGACTGCGCCTGAACTGCCGGAGCGGCCAGACTGCCCTGAACTGCCTGGAGCGGCCAGACTGCGCTGAACTGCCGGAGCGGCCAGACTGCCCTGAACGTCCCGAGTGGCCAGACTGCCCTGAACGTCCCGAGTTGCCAGACTGCCCAGACTGTCCCGAGTTGCCAGACTGCCCAGACTGTCCCGAGCTGCCAGACTGCCCAGACTGTCCCGAGCTGCCAGACTGCCCAGACTGTCCCGAGCTGCCAGACTGTCCCAGACTGTCCCGAGCTGCCAGACTGTCCCAGACTGTCCCGAGCTGCCAGACTGTCCCAGACTGTCCCGAGCTGCCAGACTGTCCCAGACTGTCCCGAGCTGCCAGACTGCCCAGACTGCCCCGAGCTGCCAGACTACACCGAGCTGCCAGACTGCCCGAGCGGCCAGACTGGCCAGACTGCCCCGAACTGCCAGAGTGGCCCGACTGCCTGGAACGGCCAGAACCGGAGCCACCTCCTGATATAGGTGGGTTGGGGAGGGGGGGTGTAGCACAGTGCCGTCGTTGACGGCAGCCACCCTCCTTTCCCTCCCTTTAGTAAGGGGGAATTTTTTTGTTGTTGTTGTTTGGGGTTGTTGTTTTTTTTTGTTTTTTGTTTTTAAGGTGCTTCCGGGGTTAGCACCTTTAAGGGGGGGTACTGTCACGTCCTGGCCAGTATAAGGGTTAATTAGTATTGTAGTTTGGTCAGGACGTGGCAGAGGGTATTTGTTTTATGTGGTTCTGGGTGTTGTATGAGTTAGGAGGGCATTTGATTTAGTTTTCCGGGGTTTTGGGCCCTGGGTGAGTTTCATGAATTCTATGTTGAGTCTAGTGTGTCTGTTTCTATGTTTGGATTCATTGGGGCTGGGACTCTCAATTGAAGGCAGGTGTTGTCTATTTGCCTTTGATTGAGAGTCCCATATATGTGGGTGTGTTTGTGTTTGTCTTTGGTGGGTGATTGTTCTGTGTTTCGCCTTGTGCCTTACCAGACTGTTTTTGTTGATGGTTCGTGTTTTGTTATTTTTGTACGTTCATTTTTGAAAGTAAATAAACATCAAGATGAGCCTGCACATACCTGCTGCGTTTTGGTCCTCCTTAACCGACGACAACCGTGACAGGATGGAAGGATGGGGGGATAGAAGGTTGGAGTGATGAAGGGACGGAGGAATGGAAGGACACACCATCAGAGGAGCAGAAGGAACCCGGAACATGGATTTTGTACGCTCAATACGCACAAACACACATGCCAAAACAACTTGTACATTAAGGAGTTCTTACTTATTTTATTTACTTATTTTATTGTATTTAAGCATGGTTTAATTGTTTCACTGTAACAGCTTTTTTCTTTTCCTTATGGTGAAATTATGGTGCATCTTATCTGTAGCTACAGCATTTGTATCTGCTTTGTATTGTGATTTGAGTTTTATTGTTGATTTATTCAGATGATAGAATAACATATTTGTATATTATTCACATTTTCTTCTAATGGCCTCTACTTTTACAATGTCTTTGCATTGTGCTTTTTAATAAACTATTTTTTATCCACCAGATTGCATGAGTGTTTCTTACTGTACATGGATATTGTCATCGTCAACTTTTCCATAAAACCTAATTTGGTTAAAATTATTTTCATCCTAGTATAGATCTCAGGCTCCACAATGTGTGAGTTAAAAGGCAATCTGCTATTTCGGCATCCATTTTTGGACTTAATTATATCTACCCATTGAATCTTGAAGAATATAACATAAATGCCCCAAGAGCAAAGTTCAAAAGCTGCACCCCATCAGCTGAAGACCCTTAGAGATTTTTAGAATTGCTTCTTGGGGAAGAGTGTGCCTGAAAATAACAGTTCTTCTCAGTTTGATGTCATATACTCTGCAGGAGTTCTGAGAATCTAGTAACCTACATATGACTGACTGCCAGTTCTCCCATATTGCCTCCTCATCCTACAGACAGGTGTTAGGTTCTTATTTTTCAGAGTAAATCACTCACGGATACTAGAGAAGCTTTAACCAAGTTTAATTCTTCCCAAAGGTTCTGTACAGCTGTAATCAGACAGCAAAACATTTCTCTCCATCACAGTCATATACATCCTACTTAAGACACTCCCTCTCTCCAATCCTTACAGTTTATGCCCAACAGGAAGAAGGTAACCAGATACTACACCCTGATTACTCCCTTGAGGTGAACTGACCTCAACCCCTCACCTCCTGACCTCAACCCCTCCTTCACCTAATCCACACATATCCATCTGTCTTCCCTATATCAACACGTCACTCTGCTCTCCTCCACCCAACACATTTCAAAGCCTTCTGGCTTCCTACAGAGAACCCTTAACTTCTGACATAAAACCCATTCTCTACCACTCTTTCTATTCAAGGCTTCTTCTCTGTCATTTATTTAATATCTCAATGTCCAAAGTTTAGCCGACTCCAACACAGGTAAAACGATTAATGACATTAGTGGTGTATGACTCTGACTGCTATCTTCAGTGTCCTTGCATGGTCTGGAAGGTCACTGTTCCACTTAGGGGGTTTTTGTGTTTATGTGTTTATGTCTATGTGGTCAGACAGACAGCCGACAGCCAGCCAGGTCATTGTCACTGCTCCTGAGAAACAGTCACAGGAAGTGGCATCACCACAAAATGTTACCTGAAACGTAGAAGGGGGGCCTCTATTAGTAACATGGGACCCACTACCTTCTGAAAAAGTTGGCAGGTGTTTCCTGTACCTCAGCCACACTGACCTATGAGCAGGCAGATGAAGTCATGCAAACACTTCTACAGGTATATGAAGCCTAGAGGAAACTGCACCGACACTGTTATGACATTTTTGCTCTCGTTCTCTCTAACCTCCCCACACACACTCTCTCTCCCCCTTGCACTTTGTCTTTCTTTCTCTCTGTCTCTGTCTCACTCTCAATCTCGCTCTCTGTCTTTCTCTCTCATCTCCCAAGCCTTCTATCTCCCTCCTTTCTCTTTCTCTGCAACATTGAGTTGTCCGCTCACAAAGTAACAAAGCTACTGGTATCTTTGAAACATCAGTACCATTTTTTTATTTTATTTCACCTTTATTTAACCAGGTAGGAAAGTTGAGAACAAGTTCTCATTTACAATTGCGACCTGGCCAAGATAAGGCAAAGCAGTTCGACACATAAAACAACACAGAGTTACACATGGAGTAAAACAAACATACAGTCAATAATACAGTAGAAAAATAAGGCTATATACAATGTGAGTAAATGAGGTGAGATAAGGGAGGTAAAGGCAAAAAAGGCCATGGTGGCAAAGTAAATACAATATAGCAAGTAAAACACTGGAATGGTAGATTTGTAGTGGAAGAAAGTGCAAAATAGAAAGAGAAATAATGGGGTGCCAAGGAGCAAAATAAATAAATAAATAAATACAGAAGGGGAAGAGGTAGTTGTTTTGGCTAAATTATAGATTGGCTATGTTCAGGTGCAGTGATCTGTGTGCTGCTCTGACAGCTGGTGCTTAAAGCTAGTGAGGGAGATAAGAGTTTCCAGTTTCAGAGATTTTTGTAGTTCATTCCAGTCAGTGGCAGCAGAGAACTGGAAGGAGAGATGGCCAAAGGAGCAATTGGTTTTGGGGGTGACCAGAGAGATATACCTGCTGGAGCGCGTGCTACAGGTGGGTGCTGCTATGGTGACCAGTGAGCGGAGATAAGTGGGGACTTTACCTAGCAGGGTCTTGTAGATGACCGGGAGCCAGTGGGTTTGGCGACGGGTATGAAGCGAGGGCCAGCCAACGAGAGCGTACAGGTCGCAGTGGTGGGTAGAATATGGGGCTTTGGTGACAAAACGATTAACCATTAACCACACAACCAGCAGCAGCTAGGAAACATAGGCTCCAAAACCACCACCATCAGACATCAACACAGTGACACACCGCAAACACACCCACGTCTCATCGTCTAACGCTCAAGCTGAGTGAAGGGTTATTTTCAGAGAGCAACTATAGAATGTGACTTCTTTTTCAGCTAGTATACAGGAATTATTTATAGAATAGCAGCCCTCATCAAAAGGAAGTCTCTGTCCTTTCTCCTCTCTACTCTTTCTTCTCTGTGTGTTTTGGTTAGTCAACTGCTAGCTACCAGTGACAGTGATAGATAAGGACATGTAGCCAGAGGAAACAGTCATACAACACCTTAAAGAGATGTCCGGTGGTCCTTTCTCCTGCTTCTCTAAATAGGGAATACTACTTATCCTACTCTCTACCTTCCAGTATGGTAAGTATTGTAACTATTTTTATATATTTAAACATTTTAAATACAAAATAAACGCGATGCAACCATCAACGAGAATGACACAAACAAGATTAAAAATCTATCCCCATTGCGATCCTCTTGAAAAAAATACAGAAGGCTTAGGTGGCTGCAGCATTCTGTAATGACCGATGCTGGAGTCGAGAAGCAGGTACGGGGAGTTCAACATTTAATGAAGAACAGACATGAAACAAGACAGGCACAGCATCAGCACACGGGAAAACAAGGACATGACAATCAATGCTGCAGCAGGGAATAGAGCGGGGAACCAGATAGATACAGGGGAGGTAATGACAGAAGTGATTGAGTCCAGCTGAGTCAAATAATGCGCGTGACGGGGGAAAGGCAGAGTGTGTAATGCTGGGGAGCCTGGCGCCTTTGAGCTCCAGGGAGGGAAAGAGGGAGCAGGCGTGACACCTATAGGGCATCTGTCTCATATTGGCAACTCTGGCTCTGGTGTGATGGCTATGAGAGTCTCTAATGAAATTGAAATAATTGGATTAATAATAAAAAACTTAAATGCCCTGCCCAACAGCTACACTGACTATGAAGCAAAATCCTGCAGCCAAATCTGAAGATGGAGAATCACCAGAAAGCTGGGTGACAGTGAGAGGTGCGAAGAGCTGTGTGTGTGTGTCTAGATGGTAAAACATGTGTTATGCTAGTCCCTCCAGGTTCTGTTGTCTCCATCTCTCTGCTGCCCAGGCTTCTGTGTGGTCTGCTGGCGGTGTCTCCCTTTCTACTGGTGTCCATCATGCTTATGGTGTAACGCTGCAGGGCTCGAGGTGACCACTTTCTTTCAGTGTGTATCTACAATCAACTTATCCAGCTTGATATTCTCCTTCTTTATGTCATTCTCTTATATCCTTGTCATCAAGTAAAATTGACTCAAATGGTTCGTTTCAAATGTAAATAGACAAAGTGCCCAGGGCCAACTTTTTCTGATACATTTCTTCTAAAGAAATCTTCAGCCCTCGAAAAGGCAAACAAACTTTCATTACTTCTGAGGCATTACATGTTAGGGCTGTGCAGTTGGACGAGCAGTTGAATCAGTTTAAGTCTAACGCTACTCTCCGTCCATTATATATTTCTAAAGGCATGTGTTCAACAGCCAAATCTGCTCAAGACGAGGATACAAAATATTACACATTACCTCTCTTTGATTTCAGTTTGTCAATTAAACAAGAGTGTATCATCTGTTATTGTTAAAAGGCCCATTTCAGTAAAACAATTGACATTGCTGTGTTTTATATACAGTACCAGTCAAAAGTTAGGACACACCTACTCATTCAAGGGTTTTTCTTTATTTTTTGCTATTATCTACGTTGTAGAATAATAGTTAAGACGTCCAAACTATGAAATAACGCATATGGAATTATGTAGTAACCACAAAAGTTTTAAACAAATCTAAATATATTTTATATTTGAGATGAAAGCATTGCACACTCTTGGCATTCTCTCAACCAGCTTCATGAAGTAGTCACTTAGAATGCATTTCAAGTAACAGGTGAGCATTGTTAAAAGTTATTTTGTAGAATTACTTTCCTTCTTAATGTGTTTGAGCCAATCTGTTGTGTTGTGATAAGGTAGGGGTGGTATACAGAAAATAGCCCTATTTGGTAAAAGACCAAGTCCATATTATGGCAAGAACAGCTCAAATAAGCAAAGAGAAACGACAGTCCATCAATACTTTAAGACATGAAGGTCAGTCAATCCAGAACATTTCAAGAAATGTAAACGTTTCTTCAAATGCAGTTGCAAAAGCCATCAAGCGCAATGACGAAACTGGCTCTCGTGAGGACCGCCAAAGGAAATGAAGACACAGAGTTACCTCTGCTGCAAATAAATGGTTCACAGAGTTCAATTTACAGACACATCTCAACATCAACTGTTCAGAGGAATCAGAGTGTATCAGGCCTTCATGGTCGAATTTCTACAAAGAAACCACTACGAAAGGACACCGATAAGAAGAAGAGACTTGCTTGGGCCAAGAAACAAGAGCAATGGACATTAGACCGGTGGAAATCAGTCCTTTGGTCTGAAATGTCTAAACTTGAGATTTTTGGTTCCAACCGCCGTGTCTTTTGTGAGACGCGGAATAGGTGAACGGATGATCTCCGCATGTGTGGTTCCCCCCGTGAAGCATGGAGGACGAGGTGTGGGGGTGATTTGCTGTTGACGCTGTCAGTGATTTATTTAGAATTCAAGGCACACTTGACCAGCACGGCGACCACAGCATTCTGCAGCGATACGCCATCCCATATGGTTTGCACTTAACGGGACAATGACCCAAAACACTCCTTCAGGATGTGTAAGGACTATTTTACCAAGAAGGAGAGTGATGAAGTGCTGTGTCAGATGACCTTGCTTCCACAATCACCTGACCTCAACCCAGTAGAGATGATTTGGGATGAGTTGGACCGCAGAGTGAAGGAAAAGCAGCCAACAAGTGCTCTGCATGTGTTGGAACTCCTTCAAGACTGTTGGAAAAGCAATCCTCATGGAGCTTGTTGAGAGAATGCCAAGAGTGTGTAAAGCTGTCATCAAGGCAAAGGGTGGCTACTTTGAAGCATCTAAAATATAAAATATATTTTGATTTGTTTAACACTTTTTTTGGTTACTAGGTGATTCCATATGAGTTATTTCATAGTTCAGATGTCTTCACTATTATTCTATGTAGAAAATAGTAAAATTAAAACCCTGGAATGAGTAGATGTGTCCAAACCTTTGACTGGTACTGTATATGGGGGGCGTGTTGTATGTTGTATTAATTCTCATATGTCAAGTAAAAACTGATGATTCCCCACATCATTGTATATCTTTAAAATATAATTTCATTTAAGGACATATTCCTTTTACGGTCTGTATTACTGAGTTGAAACAATGCATTTACATCTTGAACATTCCTATACACTTGTTACTATGTTGTCACGTTCATTGAATAAATAATGGGACCAAGGCGCAACGTGAGTTGAGTTCCACATATTTATTAAAGTGAAACTTACAAAACAACAACAAAGATTTAACGAACGTGCCAATACGTAGTGCACATAGGCACTAACTATAAACAATATCCCACAACGCTGGTGGGAAAAGGGACACACTAAGTATGATCCCCAATTAGAGGCAACGATATTCAACTGCCTCCAATTGGGAACCATTCTCACACACCAACATAGAACTATAATAACTAGAAAACCCCCCTAGTCACGCTCTGAACTATTACACCATAGAGAACCCCGAGGGCTCTCTATGGTCAGGGCGTGACATGTGTAAAGCAACACTTTCTAACAAAATCTCTATGCACCATATTGCTGTCAGTCTTCTGTAAACCACATTTAGATTTGATTTCTACTGATATGAACCCATACAGAAGTGCTTCATGTCTGTACTAATATGATGACATAGAGAGAGGAAGGAATAAGAGGGCAGACACAGTAGACTGAGGGGTTATGTTGTTGCTATGTGACCAATGGCCCCTCCCAGTTGGGGGGAGTGCTGAGCTCTACAGCAGAGTCTCAAAACTCAATCGCTGGTTAAGTTTTGTTACTGAACTCTATGGAACATACTCAATCACTTTTTATAGGTACTGTTTTTACATTTGCAATCGCAACAAGTAATCTGCTCAGACCGCAACCAAGGATCATCAAAAGCCGTGCTATAAATTCTCTGACAAACACAAGATTCCGAAATGCCCTTCCAGACTCCCTCCACCTACCGAAGGAAGTTGGAATACAAAAATCGGTTAACCCCCTAACTGAGGATCTAAATTTAACCTTCCGTAATACCCTAGATGCAGTCGCACCCCTAAAAACAAAATCAACAATCCAAAATGTATTTTCAATACTATCGCAAAGCTAACTAAAAATCAGCATTCAACAAGAAAGGATGGTTTTCGCTTCAGCAGTGATGAATTCATGAACTTCTTAGATGAAAAGATGAAGATCATCAGAAAGCAAATTACGGACTCCTCTTTGAATCTGCGTATTTCTCCGTATCTCAGTTGTCCTAAGTCTGCACATAACTGCCAGGACCTAGGATCAATGGAGACAATCAAGTTTTTTAATCCTATCTCTTGACACATTTATGAAAATAGTAATGGCCTCTAAGCCCTCAAGATGCATAATGGACCCTATTCCAACTAAACTACTGAAAGAGCTACTTCCCGTGTTTGGCCCTCCTATGTTGAACATTATAAATGGCGCCCTATCCATCGGATGTGTTCCAAACTCACTAAAAGTGGCAGTAATAAAGCCTCTTTTGAAAAAGCCAAACCTTGACCCAGAATTTCTTTTAAAACTATCGGCCTATATCGAGTCTCCCATTCCACTCATACATTTTAGAGAAATCTGTTGCGCAGCAACTCGCTGCCTTCTTGAAGACAAATAATGTACACGAAATGCTTCAGTCTGATTTTAGACCCCATCATACTACTGAGACTGCACTCGTGAAGGTGCTAAATAACATTTGAATGGTGTCAGAACAAGGCTCTGCATCTGTCCTTGTGCTCCAAGACCTTAGTGCTGCTTTTGACATCATCGATCACCACATTCTTTTGGAGAGATTGGAAACCCTAATTGGTCTACACCAGTGGTTATCAAACCTTGTATAGTCACGTACCCCCTCTAGCACTAGGGTTAGCGCATTCTGAAATGTTGTTTTTTGTTTTTTGTAAGCCTGCCACACACACACACACACTGTACGATACATTTATTAAACATAAGAATGAGTGTGCATTTTTCTCACAACCCAGCTCGTAGGAAGTGACAAAGAGCTCTAAAAGGACCAGGACACAAATAATAATATAATAATAATCAATGATTTTGCTCTTTCTTTAACCATATAAACATATAAAACCTTATTTGTTCATCAAAAATTGTGAATAACTCATCACAGGTTAATGAGAAGGCTGTGCTTGAAAGGATAACTCTGCAATGTTGGGTTGCATTAAATCATTTCCCACACACAGTCTGTGCCTGTATTTAGTTTTCTTGCTAGTGAGGGCCGAGAATCCACTCTCACATAGGTGCGTGGTTGCAAATGGCATCAGTGTCTTAACAGCTTGATTTGGCAAGGGAGGATACTCTGAGCGCAGCCAAATCCAGAAATCTGGCAGGGGCTTCTGATTAAATACAATTTTCACAGTACCGCTTGTTGGAATTTCGATGAGTCTCTCTTGTTCAGATATCGGTAAGTGGACATGAAAGGGAGGGAGGGAGGGCATGAAAGGGCTAACGAATCCAACTGTGTGTGTCATCCGTTTAGGGAAAGTACCTGCATAATTGTACACCCAACTCACTCAGGTGCTTTGCTATATCACATTTGACATTGTCCATAAGCTTGAGTTCATTTGCACACAAAAAAATCCTACAACGGTGGAAAGACCTGTGTGCTGTCCTTGTTAATGCAGACAGAGAAGAGCTCCAACTTCGGCTCATAGAATGTAATTGCTGAGAGCCTGTAATTCTAGATTCAGGCAAGAAAAAACCTCACCCAGATACGCCAGTCGTTTGAGAAACTCTTCATCATGCAAGCGGTCAGACAAGTGAAAATTACGATCAGTAATAAAAACTTTAAGCGCGTCTCTCAATTTAAAGAAATGTGTCAATACTTTGCCCCTTAATAACCAGCGCACTTCTCTATGTTGCAAAAGCGTTACATGGTCACTACCCATATCATTGCAAAATGCAGAAAATACACAAGAGTTCAGGGACCTTGCTTTAACAAAGTTAACAATTTTCACTGTAGTGTCCAAAACGTCTTTCAAGGTGTCAGGCATTCCCTTGGCAGCAAGAGCCTCTCGGTGGATGCTGCAGTGTACGCAAGTGGCATCGGGAGCAACTGTTTTCACTCACGTTACCACTCCACTATGTCTCCCTGTCATGGCTTTTGCCCCATCAGTACAGATACCAACATATCTTGACCACCAAAGTCCATTTGATGTCACAAAGCTGTCCAGTACTTAAAAAAATGTATTGACCCCCCCATAGATGTAATGGACATATACCAGGAGCTGTGCCAGGCCCGCCACATCTGTTGACTCATCCAGCTGTAACGCATGGAATTCACTGGCTTGTATGCGAAGCTGTAATTGTTTCAAAACATCTCTTGCCATGTCACTGATACGGCGCGAAACAGTATTGTTTGATTAAGGCATTGCTGTAACGGTCGTCGTATGTAATGGACCAAGGCGCAGCGGGTTGATTGCTCATTTTAACTTTTATTTGAACACTGAAAAACAAAACAAGAAAACGAACGAACGAACGAACGAAGGAACGAAGGAACGAACGAAGGAACGAACGAAGGAACGAACGAAGGAACGAACGAAGGAGCGAAGGAAGGAAGGAAGGAACGAACGAAGGAACGAACAGTAATGCAGAATACACACAGCTATGCAAAAACAACTTCCCACAAAACCCATTACAAAAACACCCCTCTATATAGGACCGCAGTAGCTCTTCGGCTGCATCAGATTCACAACTGTCAGTATCCATGCTAGCTGGTCTAACAATAAATGTACAATTACTGATGCTAGCATTGGATGTGCTCGTGGAAGCAGAACAACTTGTGTCATTGGGATAATCGCACAATCTCGCCCATACGCACGCACAGTCCAGTGCGAGTTATTCCAGCCCCTCGCAGATGCCGTGCTAGAGTGGGCATCCAGCCTGGTAGGAGGATGCCTGCACAGCGTGTCTGGTCACCGGTGCACCTCCTAGGACCAGGCTACCCTACGCCCGCTCTACGCACGGCAACCAGCAGGCCCCAGCACAGCCCAATTCGCCGTGTGCTAGCACCCCGCTTGTACAGGACTACTAGTTCCATCCAGCCAGGACGGGTTGTGCAGGAGGTGAGACCAAGACCGCCTGTGCGCCTCCATGGCCCGGTGTTTCCAGTTCCTGTCTCTCGTGCGGACCCGGATGTGCGAAACCCCAGTCTGGTACGTCCAGTACCAGCACCACGCACCAGACTTCCAGTGCGTCAACCCAGTCCGACTCGGCCTGTTCCCGATCCCCGCACTAGCCCTGAGGTGCGTGTTCCCAGGCTGATACCTCCAGTACCAGCACCACGCATCAGGCTTCCAGTGCGTCAACCCAGTCCGACTCGGCCTGTTCCCGCTCCCCGCACTAGCCCTGAGGTGCGTGTCCCCAGACTGGCACATCCAGTACCAGTACCACGCATCAGGCTTCCAGTGCGTCAGCCCAGCCTCAAGAGTTCGGCAATAGTGTGCAGTCCAGAGTATCCGGCAACAGTATGCAGTCCAGAGTATCCGGCAACAGTGTGCAGTCCAGAGTATCCGGCAACAGTGTGCAGTCCAGAGTATCCGGCAACGGTGTGCAGTCCAGAGTATCCGGCAACGGTGTGCAGTCCAGAGTATCCGGCAACGGTGTGCAGTCCAGAGTATCCGGCAACGGTGTGCAGTCCAGAGTATCCGGCAACAGTGTGCAGTCCAGAGTATCCGGCAACAGTGTGCAGTCCAGAGTATCCTGCAACAGTGTGCAGTCCAGAGTATCCGGCAACGGTGTGCAGTCCAGAGTATCCGGCAACAGTGTGCAGTCCAGAGTATCCGGCAACGGTGTGCAGTCCAGAGTATCCGGCAACGGTGTGCAGTCCAGAGTATCCGGCAACAGTGTCTAGTCCAGAACCGAGGGAGACTGCCTGTGATCCAGAACCAAGGGAGTCTGCCTGCGACCCGGAACCGAGGGAGTCTGCCTGCGACCCGGAAACGAGCGAGTCTGCCTGCGACCCGGAAACGAGCGAGTCTGCCTGCGACCCGGAAACGAGCGAGTCTGCCTGCGACCCGGAACCGAGGGGGTCTGCCTGCGACCCGGAACCAAAGGGATCTGCCTGTGACCCGGAACCAAAGGGGTCTGCCTGGGACCCGGAACTGGGTGAGTCTGCCTGGGACCCGGAACCGGGTGAGTCTGCCTGTGACCCGGAACCGGGTGAGTCTGCCTGTGACCCGGAACCGGGTGAGTCTGCCTATGACCCGGAACCGGGTGAGTCTGTCTATGACCCGGAACCAAGGGAGTCAATCAGCGACCCAGAACCGGGTGAGTCTGCCTATGACCCGGAACCAAAGGAGTCTATCAGCAACCCGGAACTAAGTAAGTCAGTTGAAGATCCGGAACTAAAAATGATTAACTATGTATTTAATGAGTCTGCCTACAGTGTGAAAAGGAAGAGGTCTGCCTACGATCCGGAACAAGGGGAGTCTGCCTACGGCCCGAAACTAATCAAGTCTGTCTGCATAGGCCGGAGCCAGAACCACCTCCTGTATAGGTGGGTTGGGGGGGGGGGGGGTGTAGCACAAGTGCCGTCGGTGACTGCAGCCACCCTCCCTTCCCTCCCTTTAGTTTAGGGGGATTTTTTGTTGTTGTTGTTTTTTTATATATATTATTTATGAGGTGCATCCGGGGTCTGCACCTTTAGGGGGGGGGGGGGGGGTACTGTCACGTCCTGACCAGTATAAAGGTCATTTGTTATTGTAGTTTGGTCAGGACGTGGCAGAGGGTATTTGTTTTAGGTGGTTCGGGGTGGTGGTTTATTTAGTAGGGCGTTTGATTTATTATTTCCGGGTTTTGGTTTTGGTTTATGTTCTATGTTTTGTACTTCTATGTTCTTTCGGGGTTGGTGTATTTCTATGTCAAGGTTAATGGGGGGTTGGACTCTCAATTGGAGGCAGGTGCTTTCTCATTGCCTCTGATTGAGAGTCCTATATATGAGTCATTGTTTGGGTTAGTGTTTGTGGGAGATTGTTTCTTGTTTTGCCTGTGTGAGCCTTACAAGACTGTTTTGTTGTTCGTGAGTTCTTCGTTGTTTGTTATTTTGGTGTTCACTTTATTTAAAAATAAATCAAGATGAGCATCCACATTCCTGCTGCGTTTTGGTCCTCCATTCCAGACGACAACCGTTACATAATCTCCACCCGGCACAGCCAGAAGAGGTCTGGCCACACCTCAGAGCCTGGTTCCTCTCTAGAGTTTTTCCTAGCCACCGTGTTTCTACATCTGCATTGCTTGCTGTTTGGTGTTTTAGGCTGGGTTTCTGTGTAGCACTTGGTGACATCTGCTGATTTAAAAAGGGCTTTAAAAATAAATTTGATTGATTAGTTTTGATATTGTGATCCACAAGACTGTGGAGTAGTTACAAGCCTGTCCATGAAGGGTGCGATAAGAAACCCCAGATGTTTACCATAGCATACCAACTAAAGGTGAAGTCTGTAACTGCTTTCCCCTGTAACCTTTCTCTTGGTTTCTTCACACATGTTGTATATGTGTCCCATACTCTACAACAAACCACTTAGATATTTTTAGAGGTAAATAGTTAAAGAAAATAGATTAATGTATTCAACATGTAATGATGTGAAGCTGAATGAAACTCTAGACTTTAACCTGGAAACCCAGTTCCCCAGTTACAGCTTTGAAACTCCTCCCATCTCTGGTCAGTGGTAATAAATAATGCAAATAAATCTAAAGTTATTTGTCACATGCGCCGAATACAACAGTGAAGTGCTTACTTACAAGCCCTTAACCAACAACGCGGTTTTAAGAAAATACACACAAAAAAATAAATATAATGTATATAAAAATATATTAATAAATAAGTAAAACAAATAATTTACAAAAAGAAAATCAAGTGAAAAAAGTAAAACAAATAATGACTAAAATAAACAATAGACAAACAAACAATATACACACACACAAACAAGCCACACAACACACACACACACAAACACCATCACTCACACAAACAACACACACATAATACAGTACATGAACAATAGACCTGATACACATCACATACTGTATACAGACAAATTGAAATACAACACAATAACAAACATATATATGTAGACAGTAGCTAACTAAATGTATTACTCATAACAGAACCATCTGAGGTGTGGTGTGTGTGTGTGTGTGTGTGTGTGTGTGTGTGTGTGTGTGTGTGTGTGTGTGTGTGTGTGTGTGTGTGTGAGAGAGAGAGAGAGAGAGAGATGTGAGGGGTGGCTGGAGATGTCCATTTCCATTGTGCCCCAACAGAGGTTAGCTGGCTTGGCTTGCCACCTGACAACTGAGCAAAGGTTTGAGGGAAGTCCTACACTTACATATCGATCTATTTTTACATTTCTCAAGAATCTTTCTCTCTGTTTTTCTGTGTACGGTGAAGTGGCATGATCTAAGCAGACTGTCATCATTTAGGAAGTAGAGGGGTTTGTTAGAAGGACTGTAGTTGTAGAGAAAATCACTTGTCTGTGGGGACAGAATGGAGCACCCCTTGCTCTGTTTGCTACTATGTAAGTACTGAGTTAGTGTGTTTGTTTATGAATGCTAATTTCCTCATTTACTAAGAATTTAAGGGAAAAAGGAATAACACATTAATCGAAATGAAGACAGTTTCATGCTTTAGCTTTGTTTATTTTAGCCCTTATTGGGAAAATATTAGTAAATGGCACTCAAAGGAAATATCAGCAAATATGGTGTAGATATGAAGAAAGAAAGTGACCACCCTACATTGATGTTGCATCACTGTGAGAACCTGAGCTTGTATAGCCGATGCCATGCAGACCTGGTTAGTGTGGTGGTGGGCATTTAACCAGCTCATTACTCAGGAACTAAAGAGTGGTGCTAACTCAATGGTTGCAAAATGTGCTGTCAATGACAATGAATATAAAATGCAATATTTGTTGGATGTGTTGTTGTATCAAGTTGTGATTATTGTAAATGGTTGAGGGTTCCTTCGCTACAGTTATAGTAAACTGTGTTAAGAGATTAACGAGTGGTGTTTTGGTGTTTTTGGTCTCTCTCTGTGTGCAGAACATAGGAAGTCAGCGGCCATTTAAAGCTGCAGTCCGTAATTCAAACTCCCACAAAATGGCCACCCTGACACTTTTTGTTGTATATGGCTGAGGGATGGGGCTAAGGAAATTCATTAATCTACATTGTTTATAATAATTGTCATAAAATAACCATATATTTTGGTATATGGTGGGATAAGACAGTTTTGAGGGAATTAACATTTATACTCTTCGAGAATAAATGCCTAAGATTAATTTAAAAGTTAAAAAATGTGTGTAGAAATCATAGATTGCACCTTTAAAATAAAGCACAGGATGGATTTGGTAATCAGTAACATGCATATGGCGTGGTGTTATTTATTTCAAGCTAATATTGGAGCAATGTGACTTTCTTTGTTGTAGTGCACACATCTACTCTGGACACTGAAGATGATGGTAAATATTTGAACACTTGATCAAGCCTCCATCTCTTAATGCTTCATCAAATGTTTTATTTGTAATTTTTAAAGCTTCTTTTGACAAGACATATTTTGTGTTTTGAGTGTCGCAAAAAAACAATTGTATCATGCTGGTTATATTTTGTGCAGGAAGGGCAAAGGCTGTTATGACCATATACCCCACATCCTCCCAGGTATTCAGTGGAGAGTCTGTCACTCTCAGATGTAACATACAGAGGGGAGAAGTCACTGACTGGGAATACAAATGGCGCAAGGAATATGTAGAGAGGAGAGGAGACCCAGTCTATGGGAGAGGAGAGGAGACCCAGTCTATGACACATTCTACAGTGAACCTCAGTTTTTCTGGTCAGGAGGTAACTAACTGCATTGAAACTGCATTTAATCATATTTAAATCACCATCATGTGTATATATAACTACTGTATACCTTTGACTATGTCACTCTTTGTTTCAGATCCGCAACCTTCAGTGTCTCTCAAAATAAGACCTAACAGAACTCAACACTTTACATCAAAGTCTCTCTCACTAAGCTGTGAGGAGAAGAGGCACTCTACTGGATGGAGGCTGAAGAGATACAGAGAGAAAGCAGTGGAGTCAGAGTGTGTCTCTAACTGGGGATCAATAGCAGGGTACACATGTACCATCAGGTCCACACGTAAAAAGGACAGTGGAGTGTACTGGTGTGAGTCTGGATCAGGAGAGTACAGTAATGCTGTCAACATCACAGTGGATGGTACGTCTGTTGTACAACATTCATTAACCTTTTTTACATTACAATGTATGACAATGATGTCCAATTCTGCACTCCAGATTTACAGTTTTATTGATATGTTATGTTACACAGTTGGCCCTCTGATCTTGGAGAGCCCTGCCTATCCCGTAACTGAGGGAGACTCTGTGACTCTGAGCTGTTCAAATAGATATCAGGAAACAAACCCGGACCCCAAGGTTGGTTTCTACAAATATGGAGTACTCATCAGGAATGAGACCACAGGAGAGATGACCATCCCTGTAGTATCCAAGTCAGATGAAGGCTTCTATAAGTGTAAATCTAATGAAGGAGAGTCACCAGAGAGCTGGGTGACAGTGAGAGGTGAGAAAACGTTCAGGGTCACATGACCTTTTCAAAATATCAAATCAAATCAAAGTTTATTTGTCACGTGCGCCGAATTCAACAGGTGTAGTAGACCTTACAGTGAAATGCTTACTTCTAGGCTTTAACCAATAGTGCGAAAAAAGGTATGTGTGTGTGTGTGTGTGTGTATGTGTGTGTGTAGGTAAGTAAAGAAATAAAACAACAGTAAAAAGACATTTGAAAGTAAGAGTTGCAAGGCTTTATACAGACACCGGTTAGTCAGGCTTATTGAGGTAGTATGTACATGTAGGTATGGTTAAAGTGACTATGCATATATGATGAACAGAGAGTAGCAGTAGTGTAAAAAGAGGGGTTGGCGGGTGGTGGAACACAATGCATGAGGGTAATATCTGTGGTTATCAGTCATTTGTAGTGTTAAAAAGCATTCTGTAGGTTTGGAGTTGCAAGCTCAGGCTGGTCATCTGATCTCAAGTCAGTTGTCAAATATATGTTCACTTTGTCCACTACTTTATTTATTTTCTACAACTACCTCAGAACCTGATAGTGATTTGCTGTTCTCTCTCCAGGTGTAACTCCTGGACCCTCTACATTTGTCCTAGTAGGAGTGGTTGTGGGCCTGGTTGTTGCTGGTGTTCTACTGGCCATTCTCCTGGTACTGCTGTGTCGATATAAAAAAGCCGAAGGTGAGACTTTTATCAATTCTCATTCAACTTTTTGGTTCATGTTTAGGAGAAAGACGTCTAATTACAAAAGTTTAAAACATTAACGACTTGATACAGTTTAATATTATACATTTCTCATTACAGGTTCCTGTTGCAACAGAATACTCTGGTGAGTACACCTGTCATTCAACTACGTTGCTTATCATACAGTCAAATATAATCTGTGTTTCATGAGTATCTCTCTCCCTGTAGGCCCCACCAGCCCCAGAGGAACAACCTGGACCCCCAACAGGACCAAGGATCTACCCAGGGCCAGGCTCCTGATGCTGGGTATAATAATCTGCAGCATGGTCAGTCTCTCATCCCAGACCACTGTCACTCTCCCCTCTCTGTAACTTCACATACTGACTCTTCACCATTCACTTTACATACATGTTACTGTACTCTATGTCCCTTATCAAGCTGAGGAAAACCAACCTATTAATCTTTCTCTCTCTTCTTTGACCAACAGGTGGCGCTAACATCTATGATACAATCACTCCCTCTGACAATGGTACTGGGAAA
Organism: Salmo trutta; assembly: GCF_901001165.1. Taxonomy (NCBI): domain Eukaryota; kingdom Metazoa; phylum Chordata; class Actinopteri; order Salmoniformes; family Salmonidae; genus Salmo; species Salmo trutta. The sequence continues at coordinate 21,618,827 of NC_042964.1, read as the reverse complement.
GGGAAAGGGGGATACCTAGTCAGTTGTACAACTGAATGCCTTCAAATGAAATGTGTCTTCCGCATTTAACCTAACCCCTCCGTTTCAGAGAGGTGCGGTTGGGCTGCCTTAATCGACATCCATGTCTTCGGCGCCTGGGGAACAGTGGGTTAACTGCTTTGCTCAGTTGCAGAACGGCAGATTTTTACCTTGTCTACTCAAGGTTTCGATCCAGCATCCTTTGGGTTACTGGCCCAGCAACCTTTTGGTTACTAACCACTAGGCTACCTGTATGTTAAATTTAGCATGAAAACAGTATAGAGTTGTTGTTGCTGTTGTTCTTCATATGTTTAATATTACTAGCATACTAACATTAAGTAGAGATATTAGTGTATTACCTGTATATTGCAGATGCTGGTGCTGCTACTGCTGGATCAAGTGATGTGATGTACGCCCAGATTCAACTCAAAAAGTTGGACAAGAAAAAGAAAAGTAATTCTCAACTATCACATAAACGAATACAAATTGTGCCGGTGTTTTTTTCCTCATCAAATTTGATAAAAACGTACAAATTCTCTCCTCCTAAGAAATGACAGCTGATCCAAAAGAAAATCCAGTCTATTCTGAGGTCAAGACAGGGAAGACCACAGGTGAAACCCATTCTACAGGTTGGCAGTCAGTGAAATCTAAATGTGTGTTTTTGGAGTTTCAAAAAAGATGCAGAATAAGCTAATTCCTTAATTTGTTGACTGGAAATGTACATTTTCAGCAGCAACTGGACCTGTTGATGTGACCTATGCTGAGGTTGACCTTAAAGAAACAGCAACCCCATCTGAGGCAGATTCAGTCTATTCTCAAGTGAAGCCAGGTACAGCCCCAGGTTAGACTAATAGCCATATGCTATTAATACTTAATATGATACTAATATGGAACTAATGCTCTGATATCAAAGTATAATGTATCTATTTAAAGTATGTCTCTTTGACTGCATGTCCTAAACAACTTTGTGTGGTGATATGTTGCAGATACTTGAGGGATGGAGGGATGGAGGGATGGAAGGGTGGAGGGAAAGAGGGTTGGAGGGATGGAAGGATGGAAGGACAGACCATCAGAGGAGCAGAAGGAACCCGGAACATGGATTTTGTACGCTCAACACACACAAGCAAACACACACATGCACAAACACATACGCAATAACACCTTGTACATTAAGGAGTTCTTATTTTATTGTATTTAAGCATGGTTTTACAGTGTTTCACTGTAAAAGCTTCTCTTTTTTTACTATATGGTGCAATGATGATGCATATTATCTGCAGCTACAGCAATTGTATCTGCTTTCTATTGAGTTTTATTGTTGATTTATTCAGATGATAGAATAACATATTTGTATATGAATTTCCCAAAAAGTATTATTCACGTTTTCTTCTAACGGCCTGTACTTTTACAATATCTTTGCATTGTGCTTCTTTAATAAACCATTTTTTATCCACCGGATGGCATGAGTGCTTTCTTACAGTAAATGGATATTGTCATCGTCATCAACTTTTCCATACAACCTAATTTGATCAAAACTTCTTTCAGCCTAGTATAGATCTCAGGCTCCACAATGTGTGAGTTAAAGTGCGATCTGGTATTTCTGCATCCATTTTTGGACTTAATTATATCTACCCATTGAGTCTTGAAGAATATAACATAAAATTTGTAAGTTGCTCTGGATAAGAGTGTCTGCTAAATGACGTAAATGTAAATGTAAATGCCCCAAGAGCAAAGTTCAAATGTCGTACCCCATCAGCTGAAGCCCCACTGAGATTTTCAGAATGACTTTTTGGGGAAGAGTGTGCCTGAAAAGAACAGTTCTTCTCAGTTTTATGATGTCATATACTATGCAGGAGTTCTGAGGATCTAGTAACCTACGTATGAATGACTACCAATTCTCCCATATTGCCTCCTCATCCTACAGACAGGTCACGACGAATAATGAAATTAGTGATGTATGACTGACTGCTTTTTTGAGTGTCCCTGCATGGTCTGGAAGGTCACTGTTCCAGTTATGGGGTTTCTGTGTCTATGTGTTTATGTCTATGTGGTCAGACAGACAGCCGGCAGCCAGCCAGGTCATTGTCACTGCTCCTGAGAAACAGTCACAGGAAGTGACATCACCACAAGATGTTACCTTAAACGTAGAAGGGGGGCCTCTGTCAGTAACCTGGGACAAACCACCTTCCGAAAAAGTTGTCAGGTGTTTCATGTCCCTCAGTCACACTGACCTATGAGCATGCAAAAGAAGTCATGCAAACACTTCTGCAGGCATATGAAGCCAAGATGAAACTGCACAGACACTGTTATGACAGTTTGCTCTCACTCTCTCTCTCTCTAACCCCCCCCACACACTCTCTCCCCCCTCGCTCTTTGTCCTTCTTTCTCTCTGTCTCTGTCTCTCTCTCAATCTCCCTACTTTCTCTTTCTCTGCAACATTGAGTGGTCTGCTCATAAAGTAACAAAGCTACCGGTATCTGTGAAACACCATGACCATTAACCACACAACCAGCAGCAGCTAGGAAACACATGCTCCTAAACCACCACCATCAGACTGATCAACAGAGTGACAGACCCCAAACCCACACACGTCTCATTGTCTAACGAGTGTGAAGGGTTATTTTCAGAGAGCAACTATAGAATGTGACTTCCTTTTCAGCTAACATTCAGTAATTGTATATAGAACAGCAGCCCTCATCAAAAGGAAGTCTCTGCTCCTTCTCCTCTTTCTTCTCTGTGTGTTTTGGTTAGTCAACCGCTAGCTATCAGTGACAGTGATAGATAAGGACATACAGCCAGAGGAAACAGTCAACGCCTTAAAGAGATGTCTGATGGTCCCTTCTCCTGCTTCTCCAAACAGGGAATACTACTTCTCCTACTCTCCAACCTCCACTATGGTAAGTTTTGTAACTATTTTTATTTATTTAAACATTTTAAACACAATAAAACCGCAACGAGGATGACACAAACAGGTTAAAAAACGTATCCCCATTGTGGTCCTCTTGAAAAAAAAAAAATACACAAGGTAACATGAAAACACAATATATCTCAAATATGTCTCATTAATAGGGAGGAAACCGTAAAAGCATTGAAACAATTATTCTTTCTTGCACAGTTTCTTAAGGTTAATCATAAAACTCCCAAGCTTATTCATGGTTTTAATATGGTTTGGTACACCATTCCACTGCACCAGTGTTAAGTAAATAGCTTCTTCCAGCCATGCTCCTATTGTAACGACCAAGGCTGGAGTCGAGAAGCAGGTACGGGGAGTTGAACATTTAATTAACAGACATGAAACAAGACAGGCACAGCGTCAGCACACGGGAAAACAAGGACATGACAATCAATGCTGCAACAGGGAATAGAGCGGGGAACCAGACAGATATAGGGGAGGTAATGACATAAATGATTGAGTCCAGCTGAGTCCAATAATCGCTGGATGAGGTTGAGTAATGATGGTGGCAGGAGTGCGTAATGCTGGGGAGCGGGGGCAGGCGTGACACCTATAGAGCAGCTGTCTCATATTGGCAACACTGGCTCTGGTGTGATGGCTATGAGAGTCTCTAATGAAATTAAAATAACCAGACAGGTAACTGGGGAAAGGTCATGTATCACTTTAAAAACCATCAACAGTTTAATCTGCACCACCACCAGATCAACTGGAAGCCAGTTCAGTTCCCTGAAATGATTAGGACCAACGTGCGTCTCTATGGCTGAGCTTGAGTATAATTCTCATTAGTTTGTTTTGGGCCGTTTGAAGTTTGTCCTTCAGATTTGTTGTTATGCCACTGAAGTATGAGATACAAACATAGTCATAGTGGCACTGTATCAGAGATGTTGCCAGGGTCCTCATAGTCTCTCTATCCAGGAACTTGGCTACCCTTCCCAGGAACTTTGTCCTGGAGAGAACATACCCAATGGCCTTCAGAGCCACAAGTTCGCATGTCATGTGTTGGTCCAGTTCACATCCCAATGTATGAAACAGTGAAGTTTTCCTTCATCGCCACACCATTAAACTTGACTGAGAAGTTGGAGAGTTTTTCACTTTGTGTTTGGACCCAAACAGGACCCATTCTGTCTTGCCTAAATGGATAACCACATACTGACTTTAGTCAGTTGGCTGCTTAGGGTCTTTTCAACGGTCTCCTAATTCTAATGTGAAAACAAGAGGTTAGAATCATCCCCAAACAGGATCTATTACATGTGCTTGCTTGCATGATAAAGTAATGAAAACCGTCAGCTTTCTCTAACGTCATTGTTGGTCTTTACATGGTGTGTGTTGACTGTAGAATGCCAAGTCATCAGTGATTGGTTGGATATTTAGAATCTTTTGCTTTATTACTGTTTGCTAACACCTACATAATACCTGTATTCAGGAACATATCATAATGTATGTATTCTGCAGTTTTGAGTGAGTGCCAATGGTGTGGTTGGGTCAGCAGCTGTTGCAGTACTTCTAGAACGCAACAGATCTTATGACCCTGTGCCTAATGGCTGTCATTCATTAAACTTAAGGCGATATGGGACTGTATCAAATTACTGTTTCTATTACATAATATGATACATTGCCAGACTAGGATAACTGCAGTTACGTCTTTAATACATCAATGAACTGTAACTTTATTTTTTTCTTAATTCATTGACATTTTTTAGTGTAAGGGTTAATAAAACATTACTTCAGACTGATATGTAATTATAATGTTGCCCATGCAGTATATTATGCATTTCTGGTGAATAATTACACAGTAAACACATTGGTATTTGTTCTTGTGAGCTGAGGAGGGGTTATCAGATCCACCTCCACTTCTCTTTTCCTGTCATCTCATCCTGTTCTACTGAATGTGGGGGAGGAGGGGACTTTAATGAAGTCAAAAAGGACCCACACACTCAGATACGTAAAGATATAAGGTTATAATATGTAAAGTGCCACGTACAGCATAAATGAAACCTGGAAATGTGCTATATAAATCCAATCCATTATAATCTATTATTGATTAGGTAGGACTTTGCATTGCAGTTTATTATTGTGTAATTATTCATGTAGACACACTGTAACAAGTATTGCAGTCACACTGTTACAAGTATTACAGTGTAACAATGAGTAACTACAACACTTGCTACATTGTACTACATGAATAATATGTAATATAGTGTGCAACCATTGATTGATGTCAGAATAACGTGTGTATTTGTGTGTTTCAGGTGTAGGTGTTCCTCTGATAATCAACAAGAGAGTGGGGGACTCCGTGGAGCTGCTGGCAGGCTTAGAGAGGGAACATTTCAAATCCTTGGTGTGGAAGTATATGGGAAAAGATATTGCAGAATTCATCTCAGAAGTTGTATATTCACCTGGATCCCAGTTTGAGGGGAGACTAAAGATGAGCACCAAAAACTTCAGTTTAACAGTCAGAGAACTGACACTGCAAGACTCAGGGGATTTTCTACTTACAGGTGAAGGGGACAAAGGTCAGATTGACAGTAAGACCATCACTCTGAAGGTTCACAGTAGGCTGTTATCACCATTTTTGCATCCTATTTTGACATCATTCTTATTTATATCCATAACCATGGCTGATGATCTTTACACTATAACACAGGTATTGTGGTATTATACTGACCTTACTCACCATGCTTTGTTAAATATCCATCAAATTTTCCAGTTGTCTTTCTCCTGGTGGTATGGCTATGGTAGGGTTCATTTATGGTAGGGCGGCAGGTAGCCTAGTGGTTAGAGTGTTGGACTAGTAACCGAAAGGTTGCAAGATTGAATCCCCGAGCTGACAAGGTAAAAATCTGTCGTTCTGCCCCTGAACAAGGCAGTTAACCCAATGTTCCTAGGCCGTCATTGAAATTAAGAATTTGTTCTTAACTGACTTCCCTGGTTACAATTAGGAGATTCTGAAATGTGTAGTAGGCGTGGTGATATAGACAAGCTCATACGTCAAATTTCTATTTTCTAGATTAAAGAAAATGTTGTAGTTAATAGTATTACATTGATTAGTGAGGTTGATTTATGCCTGTGAATAGAAAGTGTACTATTTTGCATTAGGATTATGTGCTCGCCAGGCATCAATGAGGTTGTAATCAGAGAGCATTTGCTGTAGAGCCTTTGTTAAATGTGAATTGTAGTTGTTCTTATTTGATTTGTCCTCATGTCCAACATGGCATTGATGTCTGTGCCAATAACCAGATAGAATTCAATTAATTCCCAAAAATATTCCGTTCACAGATTTAATTTTTTTTTATACCTTTAATATGTTGAGTGCCTTGCATTTAGAGTGAATTGTAATTACCACCCATGACTGTATTTGTTAGTGACAGAGACATGATTGTTGTATTGAATGGTTTTCAGTACTATAGCCTTTACCAAGGGAGAGTCTAAGTGAATATGTTATCTTTAAATTAAACTCATTACAAATATCTTAAAGCCTTTGAGGGCCGAGTTACACCCTAACACACTGGTCTGAAACTCCTGGTTTACATGCCACATCCAGGGGCAAAAATCTGATATCAACTTTGGGGGGGACAATTACATGAAATTTTCTCAAGAGCAATTCCTGAGGGGGACACCAAAAGTAGTGCTGTAACACATAGCCTACATTGTAATATGGTAAATGTATATTGAGGAACCAAAGAAATAAGGTGTTTGCCGTACTCCTAACTACCGGTACCCAAAACTACACAACTACTCACAACAGCAATACCATTGCCTTTAACAAATCTTAGTTCAGTCACCAGTTTAAGTTGAGAGTGGGGGTATCCATGGCATTTTCCAATTATGTTCCTATTTTACAAGTCAAAAAAATTGAGAACCTTTCATAATGTTGCCAAACAAAGACTCAACAAACTTACCTGAGACTCCGTCTCTGCCAGTCTGTCCCTGCATATCTGTCCCCAACTCTGCTGTCTGTGTGCCATCTGTTGCCTGCTCTGCCTAATGACATCATTGTGAAACATTTCCATTAGAATTTCATTTCTTTCTTATGAACATTTTATCAGCTAGTCTTTGAGATATTAGGCTACTAGGGTTCTTTACGTTTTGGTGTACTGAAAAATACTCTGATGTCCGTCTTTTATTTTTCTGCCATTTTTCTACCTGGCTGGCTGGCTACACACACACACAGTGTGTAGGTTATTTACAGTAGGAGATGGGCTTCTATCATCTTATCTTTTATCATTCTATTTGGGCTTCGATCTAAAAGGTAGCTAGCAAATGTGAAACGGATTAAAATGACAAGAGTTGACAGCTAAACTAAACATCAGCATTCAACAAGAGAGGATGGTTTTTGCTTCAGCAGTGATGAATTCATGAACTTCTTCGATGAAAAGATGATGATCATCAGAAAGCAAATTACGGACTCTTTGAATCTTCATATTTCTCCAAAGCTCAGTTGTCCTGAGTCTGCACAGAACTGCCAGGACCTAGGATCAATAGAGTCAATCAAGTTTTTTAATCCTATCTCGACACATTTATTAAAATAGTCATGGCCCATAAACCCTCAAGCTGCATACTGGACCCTATTCCAACTAAACTACTGAAAGAGCTACTTCCCGTGCTTGGCCCTCGTATGTTGAACATAATAAATGGCGCCCTATCCAACAGATGTGTACCAAACTCACTAAAAGTGGCAGTGATAAAGCCTCTCTGGAAAAAGCCAAACCTTGACCCTGAAAACATAGAAAACTATCAGCAGATATCGAGTCTAACATTCCACTCATACATTTTAGAGAAATCTGTTGCACAGCAACTCACTGCCTACTTGAAGAAATATAATGTATACGAAATGCTTCAGTGTGGTTTTAGACCCCATCATAGCACTGAGACTGCACTCGTGAAGGTGGTAAATTACATTTTAATGGTGTCAGACCAAGGCTCTGCATCTGTCCTCGTGCTCCTAGACCTGAGTGCTGCTTTTGACATCATCGATCACCACATTATTTTGGAGAGATTGGAAACCCTAATTGGTCTACACCAGTGGTTCCCAAACTTTTTATAGTCCCGTACCCCTTCAAACATTCAAACTCCAGCTGCGTACCCCCTCTAGCACCAGGGTCAGCGTACTCTCAAATGTTATTTTTTGCCATCATTGTAAGCCTGCCATACACACACTATACGATACATTTATTAATGATAAGAATGAGAGTGAGTTTTTCTCAAAACCCGGCTCATGGAAGTGATAAAGAGCTAATATAGGGCAATGGCACCAAATAATAATACAATAATAATCAATCATTTTGCTCTTTATTTAACCATCTTACAAATAAAACCTTATTTGTTCATCAAAAATGGTGAATAACTCACCACAGGTTAATGAGAAGGGTATGCTTGAAAGGATGCACATAACTCTGCAATGTTGGGTTGTTTTGGAGAGTCTCAGTCTTAAATCATTTTCCACACACAGTCTGTGGCTATATTTAGTTGCCATGCTAGTAAGGGCCAAGAATACACTCTCACATAGGTACGTGGTTGCAAAGGTCATCAGTGTCTTAACAGCGCGATTTGCCAAGGCAGGATACTCTGAGAGCAGCCCAATCCAGAAATGGCTTCTGATTAAATACACAGAACTGCTTGTTGAAATTTCAATGAGGCTCTCTTGTTCAGTTATCGGTAAGTGGACTGGAGGCAGGGCATGAAAGGGATAACGAATCCAGCTGTTTGTGTTATCTGTTTCGGGAAAATACCTGCGTAATTGCGCACCCAAGTCACTCAGGTGCTTCGCTATATCACATTTGGCATTGTCCGTAAGCTTGAGTTTATTAGCACACAAAAAATCATACAATGATGAAAAGACCTGTGTGTTGTCCTTGTTAATGCAGACAGAGAGGAGCTCCAACTTCTTAATCATAGGCTCAATTTTGTCCAGCACATTGAACATTTTTGCGGAGAGTCCCTGTAATCCTAGATTCAGATCATTCAGGCGAGAAAAAACATCACCCAGATAGGCCAGTCGTGTGAGAAACTCGTCATCATGCAAGCAGTCAGACAAGTGAAAATTATGGTCAGTAAAGAAAACTTTAAGCTTGTCTCTCAATTTAAAAAAACATGTCAATACTTTGCCCCTTGATAACTAGCTCACTTCTATATGTTGTAAAAGCGTTACAAGTGGCGTCGGGAGCAACTGCTTGCACACGCGTTAACACTCCACTATGTCTCCCTGTAATGGCTTTTACCCCATCAGTACAGACACCAACACGTCTTGACCACCAAAGTCCATTTGATGTCACAAAGCTGTCCATTACTTAAAAAATATCCTCTCCTGTTGTCCTGGTTTCCAGTGGTTTGCAGAAGAGGATGTCTTCCTTAATTGACCCCACATAAACGTAATGGACATATACCAGGGACTATGCCAGGCCCGCCACATTTGTTGACTCATCCAGCTGTAACGCATAGAATTCACTGGCTTGTATGCAAAGCAGTAGTTGTTTGAAAGCATCTCTTGCCATGACACTGATGCGTCATGAAACAGTATTGTTTGATGAAGTCATTGTCTGTATAGTTTTTTGGGCCTTTCCCCCCAGCATTGTCCCAGCCATATCCACGGCAGCAGGCAGAATTAAGTGCTCCACAATAGTATGGGGCTTGCCTGTCCTAGCCATTCGGTAGCTCAACATATAAGACGCTTCTAGACTGTTTGAAAACGTGAAAAGAAAAGAAAATATATATTTTTTATAAATGTGTGAATCAAATTTTTTGGGCACATTGCGCATACCCCTAATCACCCCCCTCCCCTTTTCTGCCTCCGGCTATGGTACCCTGACCAGTTCACCTGACGTGCTACCTTGTCCTGGACCTGCTGTTTCGACTCTCTCTCTACCGTACCTGCTGTCTCGACTTCGAAATGCTCAGCTATGAAAAGCCAACTGACATTTACTTCTGAGGTACAGACCTGTTGCACCCTCTACAACCACTGTCATTTGACCCTGCTGGTAATCTATGAACATTTGAACATCTTGAAGAACAATCTGGCCTTAATGGCCATGTACCCTTATAATCTCCACCCGGCACAGCCAGAAGAGGACTGGCCACCCCTCGAAGCCACCGTGCTTCTACATCTGCATTGCTTGCTGTTTGGTGTTTTAGGCTGGGTTTCTGTAAAGCGTGATATCTGCTGATGTAAAAGGGCTTTATAAATAAAATTGGATTGATTGATTGATTAGTTTCGATATTGTGGCATTCCCTGTAGGTCAGTTGGTAGAGCATGGTGTTTGCAATGCCAGGGTTGTGGGTTTGATTCCCACGGGGGGCCAGCACAGAAAAAAATAAAATACATGTATGAAATGAAACGTATGCATTCACTACTGTAAGTCGCTCTGGATAAGAGCGTCTGCTAAATGACTAAAATGTAAAATGTAAAAATGTGATCCACAAGCATGTGGAGTAGTTACAGGCCTGTCCCTGAAGGGGGCGATAGGAAACCCCAGATGTTTACCATAGCATACCAACTAAAGGTGAAGTCTGTAACTGCTTTCCCCTGTAACCTTTCTCTCCCCATGTTGGTTTCTTCACACATGTTGTACATGTGTCCCACACTCTACACTTTACTTACAAGCCCTTAACCAACAATGCAGTTTTTAGAAAATACTCCCAAAAAAGTAACAAAAATCATGTACATAAAAATAAATAAGTAAAAATATAATTTACATAAGAAAAGCAAGTGAAAAAAAGTAAAACATTATGAAAATAATAAACAATAGACAAACACAAACAATATACACACAAACACAAGACACACACAATACAGTACATGAACAATAGCCCTGATACACATCACAAATACAGACAAATTTAAATACAACCATAAACAACACAATAACAAACATATCTATGTAGACAGTAGCTAAACGTATTACTCATAACAGAGCCATCTGAGGTTGTGTGTGTGTGTGTGTGTGTGTGTGTGTGTGTGTGTGTGTGTGTGTGTGTGTGTGTGTGTGTGTGTGTGTGTGTGTGTGAGTGAGTGAGTGAGTGAGTGAGTGAGTGAGTGTGTGAGTGAGTGAGTGAGTGAGTGAGTGAGTGAGTGAGTGAGTGAGTGAGTGAGTGAGAGAGATGTGGCTGGAGATGTCCATTTCCATTGTGAGGTTAGCTGGCTTGGCTTGCCCCCTTACAACTGAGCAAAGGTTTGAGGGAAGGCCTACACTATCTATCTATTTTTACAATTCTCTAGAATATTTCTCTGCTTTTCTGTGTACGGTGAAGAGGTGTGATCTAAGCATGATGTGGTGTGATCTAAGCAGACTGTCATCATATAGGAAGTAGAGGGGTTTGTTAGAAGGACTGTAGTTGTAGAGAAAATCACTTGTCTGTGGGGACAGAATGGAGCACACCTTGCTCTGTTTGCTACTATGTAAGTACTGAGTTAGTGTGTTTGTTTATGAACACTAATTACCTCATTTACTAAGAATTTAAGGGAAAAAGGAATAAGACATTAATCGATATGAAGACAGTTTCATTCTTTAGCTTTGTTTTTGGTGTTTTAGCACTTATTGAGAAACTATTAGTAAATGTCACTCAAAGGAAACTGCAGCAAATATGGTGTAGATATGAAGTAAGAAAGTGACCATTCTACATTGATGTTGCATCACTGTGAGAACCTGAGCTTGTATAGCCGATGCCATGCAGACCTGGTTAGTGTGGTGGTGTGCATTTAACCAAGTCATCACTCAGGAACTAAAGAGTGGTGCCAACTCAGTGGTTGCAAAATGTGCTATAGGAATATAAAATGCAATATTTGTTGGATGTGTTGTATAATCAAGAAGTGATTATTGTAAATGGTTGAGACTTCCTTCACTACAGTTATAGTAAACTGAGATGAATGAATGGTGTTTTTGGTCTATCTGTGTGCAGAACACGGGAAGTTAGCTGCCATTTAACTCTGCAGTCCGTAATTCAAATTGCCACAAAATGGCCACCCTGACACTTTTTGTGGTATATGGCTGAGGGATGGGGCTAAGGAAATTCATTCATCTACATTGTTTACAATAATTGTCATAAAGTTACCATATTTTTGGGTTTATGATGGGATAAGACAGTTGAGGGAATTAAAAGTTGTCCTCTTCAAGAATACATTTCTATAATTAATTGAAAGATCCAACATGTGTGTAAAAATCTTAGATTGTACCTTTAAAATAAATTACAGGATTGATTTAGTAATCAGTAACATGAATATGGCGTATTGTTATTTATTTCAATCTAATATTGGAGCAATGTGACTTTCTTTGTTGTAGTGCTGAGTACACACATCTACTCTGGACACTCTAAAGATGATGGTAAATATTTGTACACTTAATCAAGCCTTCATCTCTTAATGCTTCATCAAATGTTTTATTTGATATTTTTAAAGCTGCTTTTGTATAGACATATTTTGTGTTTTGAGTGTCTCAAAATAACATGTGTAAAGAAATTGTTTCATGCTGGTTTTATGTTGTGCAGGACAGGCAAAGGCTGTTCTGACCATACACCCCAAATCCTCCCAGATATTCATTGGAGAGTCTGTCACTCTCAGATGTATCATACAGAGGGGAGAAGTCACTGACTGGAAATACACATGGCGCAAGGATGATGTAGACTCAATCAGTAGGAAGCATGAATATGAGATCAGTGAGGTTAAGATTTCAGACAATGGTGTCTACAGGTGTCTGGGTAAACATATTGATAATGGGATGTATTCTAAGTGGAGTGATGCAGTCAGACTGACAGTGACAGGTAAGTCATCTTATCTCTCATTCACATCACTGCCTCCTTGTCCATAACCACTTGACATTAGGCCCATTTTAAGGACGCTATTTTGTCGTTTTAAAAAGGTCTGTCTACTATTGCAGTTGAGATTCTTACTTTAATTAATTCTCCTTTCATGTAATAATTGAAGAAATATGGTGTATGGTACTAAGATCATACTTTTAACTGATTGATGACAAACTGTTTCCACAGCTCTGCCTACAGCCTCGGTGAAGATGGTCACTAACCAGGAGACACTGTATTCCGGAGACACAGTCAAGCTGCGGTGTGACATATCAAACTACAGAGACTGGACGTACCACTGGTTAATAAATAAAGAACGGCTTTCCAGTCAAACCAGTAAAACAACCACCATCTCTCTCTCTGACCAGGCTGGTCAGTACCAGTGTCAGGGGACAAGGACAATACGGCCCCAAAATTCATATCTCAGCTCATCTCTCCACATTAGCGTCACCGGTGAGCTCGCTATGAACCTTCAATCCCTATCTGGACTTTCTGAATTTTGAGCCAATTTTGAGTCAATCATGTAGATGTGGTCTGTGTGTTAGTATGAATGGAAAAATGAATAGTTACAGTACTACCTACAGAAGTATGATCATACGTTGGAGAGATTTGTGCTCTGACTGCATTTGCCTTCATATTTAACTGTGTTTCCACAGCTCTGCCCACGGCCTCAGTGAAAGCCTCTCCACGGGGTCCCCTCTATTCTGGAGAGACGGTCACTCTGCAGTGTGACATATCAGACAACAGAGACTGGACGTACCGCTGGCACAGAGACAACCAACTGCTTCCTAATCCGACCAGTAAAACCACCACCATCTCTCTCCCTGACCAGGCTGGTCAGTACCAGTGTGAAGGGACAAGGACAAGACAGCCCAAGAAGACATATCTCAGCTCATCTCTCACCATCATTGTTGCCTGTGAGTTAAATAACATAACCATCACTTCCTTAAATGTTGAGAAGGATAAGATCTTCATACCATTCTACACAGTGAAAGTATTTTTTTAAACAAAAACAGATGTATACATTTAATTCAAACCAAATCAAGTCAACATACACCTATAATGGACTTTTATAGTAAGAAAACGTTCCAACAACAGCTAAATCTTTGGATGTTGCTAAGCATGTATCCAGATCTTTAAATTATGCTCTTTTCTTACAGCCCTGCCCAATGCTACACTGACCATAACACCAAACCCTGCATACACTGGAGAGACAGTAACTCTGACATGTTCAGTGGGGTCTGACAGTGGCTGGTGCTACACATGGTACAAAGACAACACTAAGAAAGTAGTGACCTTGTCTGGCAGACGCACTACAGCAGGAGGCACCTTCACCATCAGTAGAGCTGCTGAGTCTGACCAGGGTCTCTACTGGTGTCAGGGAGAGATCCAGTCCAGATCCATATCATCAATCATCAGTGATCCTGTCACTATCACTGTGAAAGGTGAGTTACTTCATGTGTTTTTTTTTATCAAAAAAATGGACACTATTTATATTGAGTCAATCATGTAGATGTGGTCTGTGTGTCAGTATGAATGGAAAAATGAATAGCTACAGTACTACCTACAGAAGTAAGATCATACGTTGGACAGATTTTTGCACTGACTGCATTTGTCTTCATATATAACTGTGTTTCCACAGCTCTGCCCACGGCCTCAGTGAAAGCCTCTCCACGGGGTCCTCTCTATTCTGGAGAGACGGTCACTCTGCAGTGTGACATATCAGACAACAGAGACTGGACGTACCGCTGGCACAGAGACAACCAACTGCTTCCCAATCCGACCAGTAAAACCACCACCATCTCTCTCCCTGACCAGGCTGGTCAGTACCAGTGTGAGGGGACAAGGACAACACAGCCAAAGAAGACATATCTCAGCTCATCTCTCACCATCATTGTTGCCTGTGAGTTAAATAACATAACCATCACTTACTTAAATGTTGAGAAGGATAAGATCTTCATACCATTCTACACAGTGAAAGTATTTTTTAAAACAAAAACATATGTATACATTTAATTCAAACCAAATCAAGACAACATACACCTACAATAGACATTTATAGTAAGAAAACATTCCAACAACAGCTACATCTTTGGATGTTGCTAAGCATGTATCCAGATCATTAAATCATGCTCTTATCTCACAGCCCTGCCCAAAGCCACACTGACCATAACACCAAACGCTGCATACACTGGAGAGACAGTAACTCTCACGTGTTCAGTGGGGTCTGACAGTGGGTGGAGCTATACATGGTACAAAGACAACACTAAGAAAGTAGTGACCTTGTCTGGCAGACACAATACAACAGGAGCCACCTTCACCATCAGTAGAGCTGCTGAGTCTGACCAGGGTCTCTACTGGTGTCAGGGAGAGATCCAGTCCAGATCCATATCAACAATCATCAGTGATCCTGTCACTATCACTGTGAAAGGTGAGTAACTGTGTGTGTGTGTGTGTGTGTGTGTGTGTGTGTGTGTGTGTGTGTGTGTGTGTGTGTGTGTGTGTGTGTGTGTGTGTGTGTGTGTGTGTGTGTGTGTGTGTGTGTGTGTGTGTGTGTGTGTGTGTGTAGACATCACTGTATATGTCAGTATTCTGATAGATCTTGGTAAGTCAGACAGTTCATACTGTTTGTTCAGAAATGACAACTTATGATATGGTCATGTTGTGCTGAATGCTGATCAACATTATTTTACATTCTAAGGTGTGTGATAATATTTATTCTCTGTGTTGTGTCTGTGCAGAGAGACTTGTGGCTGTTCTGACCCTCCAACCCAACTGGCCCCAGATATTCCGTGGGGAGACTGTTACTCTCAGTTGTGACATACAGGGGGGAGAAGAGATTGAGTATGCTTTTTATAACAGTGGGAAGTCGGTCTACACCAAAACAGAGCCTGAGTACAGAATCAGTCCTGCAAAGAATGGTCTATATACCTGTGAAGGTCTTCAGAAAAGAAATGGCTTAAAACACTCCCAGACAAGTAATGCTATACAATTGACCGTGTTAGGTAAGTCTGTTTTTATGGGATTGAAAGAGAAAGACAGAAAGGATAAGGTCAAATAGCAGACAGTGAGATCAATGATGGAACAAAACTATAGTTAGATTTTGGGGTAAGGTACCATAATAACAAAATGGGTAAACATTTAAAAGACTGAACATTCGATTTGTGTCATTTCCTTCATAACAGATAGACCCCAAGCTGTCCTGAGTGTCTCTCTTCAGTGGCTGAACCCTGGAGACTCAGTTACTCTGAGCTGTTGGGTTAAAGAGTCATCTACAGGCTGGAGGTTCTTCTGGTACCGAACTGTTCCCTACACAGCTGGGTTACTCTCCCTATCACACAGGTCCTACTCTGTAGATCCTCTATCTGGCAGTGGGACTACTGAAGACTCCTTCACTCTAATCCCTTCTGATCCTAGTCACACAGGAGGATATGTGTGTAGAGCTGGGAGAGGAGACCCAGTCTATGACACACTCTACAGTGAACCTCAGTTTCTCTGGTCAGGAGGTAACTAACTGCATTGAAACTGCATTTAATCCTATTTAAGTCACCCTCATGTGTATATATAACTACTGAATACGTTTGTCTCTGTAACTTTTTGTTTCAGATCCGCAACCTTCAGTGTCTCTCAAAATAAGACCTAACAGAACTCAACACTTTACATCAAAGTCTCTCTCACTAAGCTGTGAGGAGAAGAGGAACTCTACTGGATGGAGACTGAAGAGATACAGAGAGAAAGCAGTGGAGTCAGAGTGTGTCTCTAACTGGGGATCAACAGCAGGGTCCACATGTACCATCAGGTCCACACGTAAAAAGGACAGTGGAGTGTACTGGTGTGAGTCTGGATCAGGAGAGTACAGTAATGCTGTCAACATCACAGTGGATGGTACGTCTGTTGAATACATTCACTAACCTTTTTTACATTATAATTTATGATAATGATGTTCAATTCTGTAACTGAATGTTTGCATCTCATAAAACATAAGCTCATGTGAATGATTACTCCAGGTTTACCGTATTATTTATATATTATGTTACACAGATGGCCCTCTGATCCTGGACAGCCCTCCCTATCCCATAACTGAGGGAGACTCTGTGACTCTGAACTGTACAAATAGATATCAGCAAACAAACCCGATCCCCAAGGTTGATTTCTACAAAGATGGAGTACTCATCAGGAATGAGACCACAGGAGAGATGACCATCCCTGTAGTATTCAATTCAGATGAAGGCTCCTATAAGTGTAAATCTAATGAAGGAGAATCACCAGAGAGCTGGGTGACAGTGAGAGGTGAGAAAATGGTCATGATCACATTACCTTTTCATAATATCTGTGGTCATCAGTGATTTGTATTGTTAAAAAGCATACTGTAGGTTTGGAGTTGCAAACACAGGCTGGTCATCTGATCTCAAGTCAGTTGTCAAATTTATATTCACTTTGTCCACTACTTTATTTATTTTCTACAACTACCTCAGAACCTGATAGTGATTTGCTGTTCTCTCTCCAGGTGTAACTCCTGGACCCTCTACATCAGTCCTAGTAGGAGTGGTTGTGGGCCTGGTTGTTGCTGGTCTTCTACTGGCCATTCTCCTGGTACTGCTGTGTCGATATAAAAAAACCGAAGGTGAGACTTTTATCAATTCTCATTCAACTTTTTGGTTCATGTTTAGGAGAAAAATATCTAATTCCAAAAGTTTAAAACAGTAACGACTTGATACAGTTTAATATTATACATTTCTCATTACAGGTTCCTGTTGCAACAGAATATTCTGGTGAGTACACCTGTCTTTCAAACATGTTCCTTATCATACAGTAAAGTATAATCTGTGTGTTTCATGAGTATCTCTCTCCCTGTAGTCCCCCCGAGCCCCAGAGGACCAACCTGGACCCCCAACAGGACCAGCGATATACCCAGGGCCAGGCTCCTGATGCTGGGTATAATAATCTGCAGCGTGGTCAGTCTCTCATCCCAGACCACTGTCACTCTCCTCTCTGTAACATCACATACTGACTTTTCACCATTCACTTTATATACATGTTACCGTACTCTATGTCCCTTATCAAGCTGAGGGAAAACCAACCTATTAATCTTTCTCTCTCTTCTTTGACCAACAGGTGGCGTTAACATCTATGACACAATCACACCCTCAGACAATAATGACAATGGTACTGGGAAAGGGGGATACCTAGTCAGTTGTACAACTGAGTGCCTTCAAAGTAAATATGTCTTCCGCATTTAACCCAACCCCTCTGAATCAGAGAGATGCGGTTGGCTGCTTTAATCGACATCCACGTCTTCCGTGCCAGGGGAACAGTGGGTTAACTGCTTTGCTCATGGGTCGAATGACAGATTTTTACCTTGTCAACTCAGGGATTCGATCCAGCATCCTTTCGGTTACTGGAACAGCAACCTTTTGGCTACTAACCACTAGGCTACCTGTATTTTAAATTTAGCATGAATACAGTATAGAGTTGTTGTTGCTTTTGTTCTTCATATGTTTAATACTACTAACATGTTAAAAGTAAGTAGAGATATTAGTGTATTACCTGTATATTTCAGATGCTGGTGCTGCTACTGCTGGATCAAGTGATGTGATGTATGCACAGATTCAACTCAAAAAGTTGGACAAGAAAAAGAAAAGTAATTCTCAACTGTCACATAAATGAATACAAAATGTAGCAGTGTTTTTTACTCATCAAATTTGATAAAAACCAACAAATTCTCTCCTCCTCCTCAGAAATGACAGCTGATCCAGAAGAAAATCCAGTCTATTCTGAGGTCAAGACAGGGAAGACCAAAGATGAGACCCATTCTACAGGTTGGCAGTCAGTGAAATCTAAATGTGTGTTTTTGGAGTTTCAAAGAAGATGCTGAATAATCTAATTCCTTAATTTATTGACTGGAAATGTCCATTTTCAGCAGTAACTGGACTTGTTGATGTGACCTATGCTGAGGTTGACCTTAAACAGAAGGCCAAAGCTAAGAAGAAGAAAGGTAAGACTGGACATCCCTCCTTCCATATTCCCCCTATCATAACCACATACCTCTGACCCCAAATTGACTAGCTGTATAATATTCTGTATATAACTGTTATATTATGCTGATGTTTTATCCTCATTCCTTACAGAAACAGCAACCCCACATGAGGCAGATTCGGTCTATTCTCAATTGAAGCCAGGTACAGCCCCAGGTAAGACTAATAGCCATGTGCTATTGACACTTAATATGATACTAATATGGAACTAATGCTCTGATATCAAAGTATAATGTATCTATTTAAAGTTTGTCTCTTTGTTTAATTCTTAAGAGTTTATTTAACTGCATGTGTCATGTCCTGACCAGTAAATGGGGTTGTTTGTTATTGTAGTTTGGTCAGGGCATGGCAGGGGGTGTTTGTTTTATGTGTTTCGGGGGTTTTG
This sequence comes from Salmo trutta, assembly GCF_901001165.1. Lineage (NCBI taxonomy): Eukaryota > Metazoa > Chordata > Actinopteri > Salmoniformes > Salmonidae > Salmo > Salmo trutta. The sequence goes on along the minus strand of NC_042964.1, from coordinate 21,599,653 downwards.
GTATATGTTCTATTTTAGTATATGTCTATGTCCGTGTCTAGTTTTTCTATTTCTATTTTTAGGGTTTTTGTTTGACCTTCAATTGGAGGCAGCTGTTTCTTGTTGCCTCTGATTGGAGGTCTTATTTAGTAGAGGTTTTTCAGCTTGTGTTTGTGGGTTGTTGTTTTCAGTCTTGTGTTTTGTACCTGATGGAACTGTTAAGCTGTCGTTTGTTTCTTGTTTTGTTTACGTGTTCAATAAAAGTAAAAAATGAGCACTCAACCCGCTGCGCCTTGGTCTACTCCCTTCGACGGCCATTACAGAACCACCCACCACAAGATGACCAAGCAGCGGGGATTGGAGCACCGTCCTGAACGATGGACCTGGCAGAAGGAATGACAATTATGGGAGGACAAGTTACAGGAGCAACAGTAGCCTGAGAGGCAGCCCCAAAATGGCCCACAGTCCGGAGCCGGCAGAGACGGCCCACAGTCCGGAGCCGGCAGAGACGGCCCACAGTCCGGAACCGACAGAGACGGCCCACAGTCCGGAACCGACAGAGACGCCCCACAGTCCGGAACCGACAGAGACGCCCCACAGTCCGGAACCGACAGAGACGGCCCACAGTCCGGAACCGACAGAGACGGCCCACAGTCCAAAGCCGACAGAGACGGCCCACAGTCCGGAACCGACAGAGTCGCCCTACAGTCCGGAACCGGCGTAGACAGAGTCGCCCTACAGTCCGGAACCGGCGCAGCCAGAGTCGCCCTCCAGTCCGGAGCTCCCAGAGTCGCCCTCCAGTCCGGAGCTCCCAGAGTCGCCCTCCAGTCCGGAGCTCCCAGAGCCGCCCTCCAGTCCGGAGCTCCCAGAGTCGCCCTCCACTCCGGAGCTCCCAGAGTCCGCTTCAGCCCGAGGTCTTCAGCGGGGGTGGACAGGTTAGGTTGGGGACTCAGGACAGAGCCTGAGCCACCTCCATAGGAGGAGGATTGGGGAGGGCGGGGTGTAGCACCCCTCCCTTTAGTTTAGGATTACTTTTTGTTTTGGGGTTTATTTTTTTGTGTTTCTTTTTTTGTGTGAGGTGCATCCAGTGTCTGGTCAGGGTACTGTCACGTCCTGACCAGTAAAAGAGGTTGTTTGTTATTGTAGCTTGGTCAGGGCATGGCAGGGGGTGTTTGTTTTATGTGTTTCGGGGGTTTTGGTATATGTTCTATGTTAGTATATGTCTATGTCTAGTTTTTCTATTTCTATGTTTAGGGTTTTTGTTTGACCTTCAATTGGAGGCAGCTGTTTCTTGTTGCCTCTGATTGAAGGTCCTATTTAGTAGAGGTTTTTCAGCTTGTGTTTGTGGGTGGTTGTTTTCAGTCTAGTGTTTTGTACCTGACGGAACTGTTAAGCTGTCGTTCGTTTCTTGTTTTGTTTACGTGTTCAATAAAAGTTCAAAATGATCACTCAACCCGCTGCGCCTTGGTCTACTCCATTCGACGGCCATTACAGCATGTCCGAAACAACTTTGTGTGGTGATATGTTGCAGGTCCTTGAGGGGGCCAGGGATGGAGCGATGGAAGGATGGAGGGATAGAGGGTTGGAGTGATGGAAGGATGAAGGGATGCAAGGATGGAAGGACATACCATCAGAGTTGCAGAATGAACCCGGAACATGGATTTTGTACGCTCAATACACACAAGCAAACACACACATGCACAAACACACATGCCAAAACACCTTGTACATTAAGGAGTTCTTGCTTATTTTATTTACTTATTTTATTGTAGCATGGTTTAATTGTGTTTCACTGTAACAGCTTTTTTTTACCTTATGCTGAAATGATGATGCATCTTATCTGCAGCTACAGCATTTGTATCTGCTTTGTATCGTGTTTTGAGTTTTATTGTTGATTTATTCAGATAGAATAACATATTTGCATATTAGTCATGTTTTCTTGTAATTGCCTGTACCTTTGCATTGTGCTTTTTTAATAAACTATTTTTTATCCACCAGATGGCATGTGTGTTTTCTTACAGTACATGGATATTGTCATCTTCAACTTTTCCATAAAACCTAATTTGTCAAACCTCCTTTCAGCCTAGTATAGATCTTAGGCTCCACAATGTGTGAGTTAAAGGGCAATCTGCTATTTCTGCATCCATTTTTGGACTTAATTATATCTACCCATTGAATCTTGAAGAATATAACATAAATTCCCCAAGAGCAAAGTTCAAAAGCTGTACCCTATCAGCTGAAGACCCATTGAGATTTTCAGAATGACTTATGGGGGAAGAGTGTGTCTGAAAATAACAGTTCTTCTCAGTTTTATGATGTCATATACCCTGCAGAAGTTCTGAGAATCTAGTAACCTACATATAAATGACTGCCAGTTCTCCCATATTGCCTCCTCATCCTACAGACAAGTGTTAGGTTCTTATTTTTCAGAGTAAATCACTCACGGACAGTAGAGAAGCTTTAACCAAGTTTAATTCTTCCCAAAGGTTCTGTACAGCTGTAATCAGACAGCAAAACATTTCTCTCCATCACAGTTATATACATCCTAGTTAAGACACTCCCTCTCTCCAATCCTTACAGTTTATGCCCAACAGGAAGAAGGTAACCAGATACTACACACTGATTACTCCCTTAACTTCTTTGGGATAGGGGGCAGTATTTTCACATCGGATAAAAAACGTACCAGATTTAATCTTGTTACTACTCCTGCCCAGTAACTAGAATATGCATATAATTATTGGCTTTGGATAGAAAACACCCTAAAGTTTCTAAAACTGTTTGAATGGTGTCTGTGAGTATAACAGAACTCCTATGGCAGGCAAAAACCTGAGAAGATTCTGACCAGGAAGTGGCCTGTCTGACAAGGTGTTCTTGCTTCTGTTTATTTAAGAGTCAGGATCTTAGCTGTAACGTGACACTTCCTACGGCTCCAATAGGCTCTCAGAGCCCGGAAAAACCTGAACGATGACGAGGCAGCCTCAGGCTGAAACACATAATCGCCTTTGCCAAGTGGTCTATCAGAGGACAATGGAATTAGGCGCGTGCCCGATTCGACCGCGTGAAGTATTTTCTTTCGGCTGTTTACCTAATTGCAGATTCCCGTTCGGAATATTATCGCTTTTTTACGAGAAAAATGGCATAAAAATTTATTTTAAACAGCGGTTGACATGCTTCGAAGTACGGTAATGAAATATTTAGAAATCTTTTGTCACGAAATGCGCCGTGCGCTCGACCGTTATTTACCATTGGGATAGTGTCTAGAACGCACGAACAAAACGTCACTGTTGGAACATAACTATGGATTATTTTGGACAAAACCTACATTTGTTATTGAAGTAGAAGTCCTGGGAGTGCATTCTGACGAATAACAGGAAAGGTAATCAAACTTTTCTAATAGTAAATCTGATTTTGGTGAAGGTCAAACTTGGTGGGTGTCTAAATAGCTAGCCCTGTGATGCCGAGCTATCGACTCAGAATATTGCAAAATGTGCTTTCACCGAAAAGCTATTTTAAAATCGGACATATCAAGTGCATAGAGGAGTAATGTATCTATAATTCTTAAAATAATTGTTATGCTTTTTGTGAACGTTTATCGTGAGTAATTTAGTAAATTCACCGGAAGTGTTCGGTGGGAATGCTAGTTCTGTACGTCACATGCTAATGTGAAAAGCTGGTTTTTGATATAAATATGATCTTGATTGAACAAAACATGCATGTATTGTATAACATAATGTCCTAGGCGTGTCATCTGATGAAGATCATCAAAGGTTAGTGCTGCATTTAGCTGTGGTTTTGTTTTTTGTGACATTATATGCTAGCTTGAAAAATGGGTGTGTGATTATTTCTGGCTGGGTACTCTGCTGACATAATCAAATGTTTTGCTTTCGCTGTAAAGCCTTTTGAAATCGGACAGTGTGGTTAGATAAAGGAGAGTCTTGTCTTTAAAATGGTGTAAAATAGTCATATGTTTGAAAAATGGAAGTTTTTGAATTTTTGAGGAATTTGTAATTCGCGCCACGCCTATCAATGGATATTGGAGCAGGTGTTCCGCTAGCGGAACGTCTAGATGTAAGTTAACTTCTGACATAAAACCCATTCTCTACCACTCTTTCTATTCAAGGATTCTTCTCTATCATTTATTTAATATCTCAATGTTCAAAGTTTAGCCGATTCCAACACAGGTAAAAACGATTAATGACATTAGTGGTGTATGACTCTGACTGTTATTTCCAGGGTCCCTGCATAGTCGGGAAGGTCACTGTTCCAGTTAGGGGGTTTCTGTTACAGTGTTTATGTCTATGTGGTCAGACAGACAGCCGACAGCCAGCCAGGTCATTGTCACTGCTCCTGAGAAACAGTCACAGGAAGTGGCATCACCACAACATGTTACCTGAAATGTAGAAGGGAGGCCTCTATCAGTAACATGTGAACCACTACCTTCGGAATAAGTTGGCAGGTGTGTAACAGTATTTGTCGTCTGAAGAGGAAGAATCATCGGACCAAAACGCAGCCCCGGAGACACAGTGCGCAGAGCCGGCGCATGATACCCTGGGCCGAAACGACGCACTGGAGACCCGACACGCTGAGCTGGCACAATCTGTCTCTATGAATGAGCTTGAGTATAATTATCATTAGTTTGTTTTGTGCCCTTTGAAGTTTGTCCATCAGATTTTTTGTTATGCCACTGAATCATGAGATACAAGCATAGTCATATGCTTAGTCACTGTATCAGAGATGTTGCCAGGGTCCTCATAGTCTCTCTATCCAGGAACTTGGCTACCCTTCCCAGGAACTTTGTCCTGGTGTGAACATTCCCAATGGCCTTCAGAGCCACAAGTTCGCATGTCATGTGTTGGTCCAGTTCACATCCCAATGTATGTAACAGTTCCTTCATCACTACAACATTAACCCCTGTGCGGCCTCCGTCCCGTATGTGGGACAGACATCCAGCGAAAAATCCTAGCGTCATTAGCATAACAAATTGTAATACTTTTTTTTTCATTTTTTTTTTCTAATTATATCGTTTTATAGATACACCTCTCCTGAATCGTACCACGTTGTCCGATTTCAAAAAGGCTTTACAGCAAAAGCAAAACATTAGATTATGTTAGAGGACTATATCGTAAATGTAGCCACATAGCCATTTTCCGACCAACCACATGCATCACAAATAACCAAAAAACAGCTAAATGCAGCACTAACCTTTTACAAACTTCATCAGATGACACACCTAGGACATCATGTTACACAATGCATGCATTCTTTTGTTCGATAAAGTTCATATTTATATATAAAAACAGCATTTTACATCGGCACGTAACGTTGACTAACTATTTTCCCTCAAATGCATCCGGTAAAACAGTGCTAAAATTTACTAAATTAATATTCGAAAACATTTTTTAAATGTTATATTGTCATTCTAAGATTTATAGATGAATATCTCTTGAAAGCACCTGTAATGCCAGATTTAAAAATAACTTTACTGGGTAATCACACTTTGCGATAAAAGGGGATGCAATACTCAGAACAATAGGCTAGCAATAGCAATAGGCTAGCCATCTTGGAACAATCGCATATCAAATCTAGTCTTGTATACTATTGTCAATAATCCCTTACCTTTGATTATCTTCGTCCTTAGGCACTTCTAGGAATCCCAGGTCCACAACAAATGTATTTTAGTTCGAAAAAGTTCATCCTTTATGTTCCATTAACTTGTTGTTGTTAGCGCGTTCTGAAGGCTGAACCAAAAGTTCCGACGTGCGCGGGGCTACTCTTTCAACAAAATGCAATTTTTTCTTATTTAGGTTCGTTCAAACATGTCAAACGTTGTATAACATAAATCTGTAGGGCCTTTTTCAACGAGAGCTCCAATAAGATTCGAGGGGGACGATTGCATTGTGTTTCAAAACGTTTCGAAAGGGGAGGGTAACCAGGGGCGCCGGCGTCATAATGGTGATGGCCCTCTCCGTGTGACCACGTTCCACTGCGTCTCGTTCATTCAGTTTTCACAGTAGAAGGCTCAAATCACTTTGTAAAGACTGGGGACATCTAGTGGAAGCAATAGGAAGTGCTCAATGAACCATAGCTCACGGTGTGATTAATAGGCAACGTGATGAAGTTGAGTTCGCAATTCAGAATTCCACTTCCTGTTTCGATCTGTCTCTGGGTTTTGACTGCCATATGAGTTCTGTTATACTCACAGACACCATTCAAACAGTTTTAGAAACTTTATGGTGTTTTCTATCCACAAGTATTAATTATATGCATATCCTAGCTTCTGAGTTTGAGTAGGAGGCCGTTTAAAATGGGCACAATTTTTTTTCAAAAATCGCTGTAGCGCCCCCTATCCTAGGGGAACGCCAAGAGGTTTTAAACTTGACTGAGAAGTTGGAGAGTTTTTCACTTTGTGTTTGGAACCAAACAGGATACCTTCTGTCTTGCCTAAATGGATAACCACATACTGACTTTAGTCAGTTGGCTGCTTAGGGTCTTTTCAACGGTCTCCTTATTCTAATGTGAAACCAAGAGGGTAGAATCATCCCCAAATAGGATCTATTGCATGTGCTTGCTTGCATGATAAAGTAATGAAAACCGTTTCTTTCTCTAACTTTGTTGTTGGTCTTTACATGGTGTGTTGACTGTAAAATGCCTAGTCATCAGTGATTGATTGGATATCTCGAAGTGTTTGCTTTATTAATGTGTGATAACACCTACATAATATCTATATTCAGGAACATATCATGATGTATGTATACTGCAGTTTTGAGTGAGTGCCAATGGTGTGGTTGAGTCAGCAGCTGTTGCAGTACTTCTAGAACCCAACAGATCTTAAGACCCTGTGCCTAAAGGCTGTCATTCATTAAACTTAAGGCGATATGGGACTGTATCAAATTATTGTTTCTATTACATAATATGTTACATTGACAGACTAGGATAACTGCAGTTATGTCTTAAATACTTCAATGAACTCTAACTGTATTTTTTTCTTAATTCATGACTGACATTTGTTTTGTAAGGGTTTATAAAACATTATTTTCAGACTGATATGTAATTATAATGTTGCATTTCTGGTGAATAATTACACAGTAAACGGTGGGATTTGTACTTGTGAGCTGAGGTTATCAGATCTACCCCCACTTCTCTTTTCCTGTCATCTCATCCTGTTCTACTGAATGTGGGGGAGGATGGGACTTTAATGAAGTATAAAAAGGACCCACACACTCAGATACATAAAGATATAATGTGAAAATATGTAAAGTGCCACGTACAGCATAAATTAAACCTGGAAATGTGCTATATAAAACCAAATCCATTATTGACTAGGTAAGACTCTGCATTGCAGTTTATTATTGTGTAATTATTCATGTAGGCACACTGTAACAAGTATTACAGTGTAACAATGAGTAATTACAGCACTTGGTACATCGTACTACATAAATAATTACACAGTAATAAGATCATTTTAACATAGTTTGCAAACATTGATTGATGTCAGAATAACGTGTGTATTTGTGTGTTTCAGGTGTAGGTGTTCCTCTGATCATCAACAAGAGAGTGGGGGACTCCGTGGAGCTGCTGGCAGGCTTAGAGAGGGAACATTTCAAATCCTTGGTGTGGAAGTATATGGGAAAGGATATTGCAGAATGTTGAGCTTGCATAATTCATGTTGCTGGGTTCCTTCTGCTCCTCCTCTGATGGTGTGTCCCTCCATCACACCATCCCTCCATCTTTCCATCATTCCATACCACCATCCCTCCAACCCTCCATATTTCCATTCCGCCATCCTTTTATCCCTCCATCCTTCCATACCTCCATCCCTCCATCCCTCCATCCCTCCATCCCTCAATCCCTCAATCCCTCAATCCCTCCATCCCTCCATCCCTTCCCCCCTCAAGGACCTGCAACATATCACCACACAAAGTTGTTTAGGACATGCAGTCAACAAAATATTTAGAATCAAACAAAGATGCATACTTTAAATAGATACAGTATACTTTGATAAGAGCATTAGTTCCATATTAGTATCAATAGCATACGGCTATTAGTCTTACCTGGTGCTGTGCTTGGATTCACTTGAGAATAGACTGAATCTGCCTTGATGTTTCTGTCAGGGATGTGGATAAAACATCACCCAGGTGGAAAAAAAAACTTACTTAAGTATGATCTCCAATTAGAGACAATGAGGACCAGCTGCCTCTAATTGGAGATCATCCCAAACAACACCCAACATAGAAATACAAAACTAGAACCTGACAACATAGAAAAACGAAACTAGAAAACCCCCCAGTCACGCCCTGACCTACTCTACCATAGAAAATAACAGCTTTCTAAGGTCAGGAGGTGACAATAGGACCATCTACAATCCACACGCAATCAAGGCTCTCCAGCATATACTCTCTGATTACAACCTCATTGATGCCTGGCGATCACATAATCCTAAGCAAAAGAGTACACTTTCTATTCACAGGCATAAATCAACCTCACTAATCAATGTCTTACTAGTATCTAAAACAATGTTCTTTAATCTAGAAAATAGAAATTTGACATATGACATACCTCAGAGTCTGACAGTGATTTGCTGTTCTCTCTCCAGGCGTAACTCCTGGACCCTCTACATTTGTCCTAGTAGGAGTGGTTGTGGGCCTGGTTGTTGCTGGTTTTCTCTTGGCCATTCTCCTGGTACTGCTGTGTTGATATAAAAACGCCAAAGGTGAGACTTTTACAATTTCTCATTTAACTTTTTCATTATGTTTAGGATAAAAATGTCTAATTACAAAAGTTTAAAACAGTATTATAATATGCATTTCTCATTACAGATTCCTGTTGTAACAGGATATTCTTTTGAGTACACCTGTCCTTCAACTACGTTCCCTTTCATACTGTAAAATATAATCTGTGAGTTTCATGTGTATCTCTCTCCCTGTAGGCCCCCCCCCAAGCCCCAGAGGACCAACCTGGACCCCCAACAGGACCAACGATCTACCCAGGGCCAGGATCATGATGCTGGGTATACACGTGTGCAGCATGGTCACTCTCCCCTCTCTGTAACCTCACACACTGACTTTTCACCATCCACTTTTTATACAACATGTTACTGTACTCTATGTCCCTAAGCAAGCTGAGGGGAAACCATCCTATTAATCGTTCTCTCTCTTCTTTGACCAACAGGTGGCGCTAACATCTATGATACAATCACACCCTCAGACAATAATGACAGTGGTACTGTACACTATGTTAAGTTTAGCATGAATACAGTATAGAGTTGTTGTTTCAGTTGTTCTTCATATGTTTAATATAACTAGCATACTAATACTAAGATTGATATTTGTTAATTACCTGTACATTCCAGATGCTGGTTCTGCTACTGCTGGATCAAGTGATGTGACACGCCCAGATTCAACTCAAAATGTTGGACAAGAAAAAGAAAAGTAATTCTCAACAGTCCTCCTCCTCCTCTTCAGAAATGCCATATGATCCAAAAGAATATCCAGTCCATTCTGAGGTCAAGACAGGGAAGACCACAGGTAAGACCCATTCTACAGGTTGGCAGTCAGTGAAATGTAAATGTGTGATTTTTGAGTTTCAATGAAGATGCAGAATATGCAATAAGCTAATTCCTTCATTTGTTGACTGGAAATGTCAATTTACAGCGGCAACTGGACTTGTTCATGTGACCTATGCTGAGGTTGACCTTAAACAGAAGGCCAAAGCCAAGAAGAAGAAAGGTAAGACTGGACTTCCCTCCCTCCATATTCCCCCTATCATAACCTCACACCTCTTTGACCCCATATTGACCAGGTGTATAATATTCTGTATATAACTGTTATATTATTCTGATGTTTTATCTACATCCCTGACAGAAACATCAACCCCACCTGAGGCAGATTCAGTCTATTCTCAAGTGAATCCAGGCACAGCACCAGGTAAGACTAATAGCCGTATGCTATTGATACTTATGTGATACTAATATTGAACTAATGCTCTGTTATCAAAGTATGCTGTATCTATTTAAAGTATGCATCTTTGTTTGATTCTAAATATTTTGTTGACTGCATGTCCTAAACAACTTTGTGTGGTGATATGTTGCAGGTCCTTGAGGGGGGAAGGGATGGAGGGATGGAGGGATAGAGGGATGGAGGGATGGAAGGATGGAAGGATGGAGGGATAAAAGGACGGCGGATTGGAAATATGGAGGGTTGGAAGGATGGAATGGTGGAAAGATGGAAGGATGGTGTGATGGAGGGACACACCATCAGAGGAGGAGCAGAAGGAACCCAGCAACATGAATTATGCAAGCTCAAAATACACAAATAAACACACAATAACGTATTGTACATTAAGGATTTTTTTATTTAATTTACCAACAGATATATTTTATTTAAGCATGGCTTAATTGGGTTTTACTGTAACAGCTTTTTTATTACAAGGTGTAATGATGATGGATCTTATCTGCAGCTACAGCAATTGTATCTGCTTTGTATTGTGTTCTGAAATGTGTTGTTGATTTATATCTGTCATTCAGATGATAGAATAACAGATTTGTTTATGAATTTCCCCAAAAGTATTATTCACGTTTTCTTCTAATGGCCTGTACTTTTACAATATCTTTGCATTGTGCTTTTTAAATGAACAATTTTTTATCCACCAGATGGTATGAGTGCTTTCTTATTGTAAATGGATAATGTCATCATCATCATCATCAACTTTTCCATACAATCTCATTTGGTCAAACCTCCTTTCAGCCTAGAATAGATCTCAGGCTCTACAATGTGTGTTTTAAAGGTGCAATCTGCTATTTCTACACCAATTTTTGGACTTAATTATATCTACCCATTGAATCTTGAGAATTATAACAAAAATGCCCCTTGAGCAAAGTTCAAAAGCTGTACCCCATCAGCTGAAGACCCATTGAGATTTTCAGAATGACTTATGGGGGAAGAGTGTGCCTGAAAATAACAGTTCTTCTCAGTTTTATGATGTCATATATTCTGCAGGAGATCTGAGGAGCTGGTAGTACTGGTACTGTGTATCACTTCCTTGTTAATATTGAAATGTGGACATGCTACGATGGCAAAGGGATCTTCCAAGTAAGCAAAGGTAAGACACATTAGCCAGGGTGTGGTATTTAAATGGAAACAATATTGAATGTTTTCATTTCTGTGTTGAATTCCACATAGTAACCTTCGTATGCATGACTACCAGTTCTCCCATATTGCCTCCTCATCCTACAGACAGGACATAACGATTAATGACATTAGTGGTGCATGACTCTGACTGCTATTTTCAGTGTCCCTGCATGGTCTGGAAGGTCACTGTTCCAGTTAATGTGTTTCCGTGTCTATATGTTTATGTCTATGTTGTCAGACAGACACCCAGCAGCCCGGTCATTGTCACTGCTCCTGAAAAACAGAAACAGGTCGCCACAGAGACCACAAGTCGCAGGAAGTGACATCGCCACAAGATGTTACCTGAAACGAACAAGAGGGGCCTTTGTCAGTAGCCCGGGACCCACTTCCTTCCAAGAAAGTTGGCAGGTGTAACCTGGGACCCACACTGACCTATGAGCATGCAGAAGAATTCATGCAAACACTTCTGCAGACATATGAAGCCTAGATGAAAATGAACACACTGTTATGATCATTTTGCTCTCTCTCGCTCTCTCTCTCTAAACCCCCTCTCTCTCTTTCTCTTTTGTTTTCTCTCTCTCTCTTTCTCTGTATCTATTTCTCTATCATTTTTCCTCTTTCGCTCTTTGTCTCACTCTCTCTTCCCCCGAGCCCTCTATCTCCCTCTATCTTTCTCTGCAACATTGAGTGGTCTGCTCAGAAATTAACAAAGCTACCAGTATTTGTGAAACACCATGACCACTAACCACACAACCAGCAGCAGCTAGGAAACACATGCTCCAAAACCACCACCATCAGACTGATCAACACAGTTACAGACCCCAACCACACACACGCCTCTTCTTCTAACTCTCAAGCTGAGTGAAGGGGTTATTTCAGAGAGCAACTATAGATTGTGACTTCCTTTTCAGCTAACATACAGGAATTATTTTATAGAACAGCAGCCCTCATCAAAAATAAGCCTCTGCTCCTTCTCCTCTTTCTTCTCTGTGTGTTTTGGTTAGTCAACTGCTAGCTATCAGTGACAGTGATAGATACAGTGCCTTGCAAAAGTAATCACCCTGTCACGTCCTGGCCAGTATATAAGGTTAATTGTTTTGTAGTTTGGTCAGGGCGTGACAGAGGGTATTTGTTTTATGTGGTTCGGGGTGGTGTGTTTGTGTAAAGGGTGTTTGATTTAGTATGTCCGGGTTTTGGTTTATTCTAGGTAGTTCTATGTGGAGTCTAGTATGTCTGTTTCTATGTCTGGTGAATTGGTGTTGGGACTCTCAGTTGAAGGCAGGTGTTTTCTATCTGCCTTTGATTGAGAGTCTCATAAATGAGGGTGTGTTTGTGTTTGTGTTTTTGTGGGTGATTGTTCTGTGTTCAGCCCTAGGCTTTGCCAGACTGTTTTGTTGTTCGTTTGTTAGTTCTAGTAGTTTTGTTATTTTGTATTCAGTTGTTTTTTGTAAGTTAATAAATCTAAATATGAGCATACACGTACCTGCTGCATTTTGGTCCTCATTCACCAACGACAACCGTGACAGAATCACCCACCACCAAAGGACCAAGCAGCAGAGGAAGGAGCGGAGGATTTTCGAAGAGGACAAACGAGAGAGATGGACTTGGGAGGAGATCTTGGAGGGAGAAGGCTCCTACACTTGGGAGGAGATCCAAGCAGGGAAAGATCGCCTTCCTTGGAAACAGGTGGTACGCGAGAGAGAGGATAGGAGTAAGGCTGGTATGGACCGGGAACGTTTCCGAGGGACAAGACTGGCGTTGAAGCACGAGAGGCACCCCCAAGAAAATTTTGGGGGGGGGCACACGGGTAGTTTGGCTAGGCGAAGGAAGAGCCGGAAGCCAGCTACCCGTGGTTATATGGAGGAGCGTATGAGGTGGGGAGCGCCATGTTTCGCTGAGAAGCGCAATATCTCACCCATACGCACGCACAGTCCGGTGCGAGTTATTCCAGCCCCTCGCAGGTGCCGTGCTAGAGCGGGCATCCAGCCTGGTAGGAGGATGCCTGCGCAGCGCATCTGGTCGCCGGTACGCCTCCGAGGACCAGGCTACCCAACTCCCGCTCTACGCACGGCTACCATCAAGCCCCTGCACAGCCCAGTCTGCCCTGTACGAGCACTCCGCTCGTGCAGGGCTACTAGTTCCATCGAGCCAAGGCGGGTTGTGCAGGAGGTAAGATCTAGACCGGCTGTGCGCCTCCATAGCCCTGGGTTTCCAGCTCCTGTCTCTCGTGCGGACCCGGAAGTGCGTCCACCCAGTCCGACTCGTCCTGTTCCCGCTCCCCGCACTAAACGGCAAGTGCGTAAACCCAGCCTCGCCAGTCAACAGTCGTCAGAGCTGCCCGCCAGTCAACAGTCGTCGGAGCTGCCCGCCAGTCAACAGTCGTCGGAGCTGCCCGCCAGTCAACAGTCGTCGGAGCTGCCCGCCAGTCAACAGTCGTCGGAGCTGCCCGCCAGTCAACAGTCGTCGGAGCTGCCCGCCAGTCAACAGTCGTCGGAGCTGCCCGCCAGTCAACAGTCGTCGGAGCTGCCCGTCAGTCAACAGTCGTCGGAGCTGCCCGTCAGTCAACAGTCGTCGGAGCTGCCCGTCAGTCAACAGTCGTCGGAGCTGCCCGTCAGTCAACAGTCGTCGGAGCTGCCCGTCAGTCAACAGTCGCCGGAGTGGTCAGACTGCGCTGAACTGCCGGAGTGGTCAGACTGCGCTGAACTGCCGGAGTGGTCAGACTGCGCTGAACTGCCGGAGTGGCCAGACTGCGCTGAACTGCCGGAGTGGCCAGACTGCGCTGAACTGCCGGAGTGGCCAGACTGCGCTGAACTGCCGGAGTGGCCAGACTGCGCTGAACTGCCGGAGTGGCCAGACTGCACTGAACTGCCGGAGTGGCCAGACTGCGCTGAACTGCCGGAGTGGCCAGACTGCCCTGAACTGCCGGAGTGGCCAGACTGCCCTGAACTGCCGGAGTGGCCAGACTGCCCTGAACTGCCGGAGTGGCCAGACTGCCCTGAACTGCCGGAGTGGCCAGACTGCCCTGAACTGCCGGAGTGGCCAGACTGCCCTGAACTGCCGGAGTGGCCAGACTGCCCTGACCTGCCCGAGTGGCCAGACTGCCCTGACCTGCCCGAGTGGCCAGACTGCCCTGACCTGCCCGAGTGGCCAGACTGCCCTGAACTGCCAGAGTGGCCAGACTGCCCTGAACTGCCAGAGTGGCCAGACTGCCCTGAACTGCCAGAGTGGCCAGACTGCCCTGAACTGCCAGAGTGGCCAGACTGCCCTGAACTGCCGGAGTGGCCAGACTGCCCAGACTGCCCCGAGCTGACAGACTGCCCTGACCGTCCCGAGTTGCCAGACTGCCCTGACCGTCCCGAGTTGCCAGACTGCCCTGACCGTCCCGAGTTGCCAGACTGCCCTGACCGTCCCGAGTTGCCAGACTGCCCTGACCGTCCCGAGCTGCCAGACTGCCCAGACAGCCTGGAACGGCCTGAGCCGGAGCCGCCTCCAATATAGGTGGGTTGGGGAGGGGGGGTGTAGCACAGTGCCGTCGTTGACGGCAGCCACCCTCCCTTCCCTCCCTTTAGTAAGGGGGAATTTTCTTTTGGGTATTGTTTGGGGGTAATTTTTTTTGTGTTAAGGTGCTTCTGGGGTAGCACCTTTAAGGGGGGGGTACTGTCACGTCCTGGCCAGTATATAAGGTTAATTGTTTTGTAGTTTGGTCAGGGCGTGACAGAGGGTATTTGTTTTATGTGGTTCGGGGTGGTGTGTTTGTGTAAAGGGTGTTTGATTTAGTATGTCCGGGTTTTGGTTTATTCTAGGTAGTTCTATGTGGAGTCTAGTATGTCTGTTTCTATGTCTGGTGAATTGGTGTTGGGACTCTCAGTTGAAGGCAGGTGTTTTCTATCTGCCTTTGATTGAGAGTCTCATAAATGAGGGTGTGTTTGTGTTTGTGTTTTTGTGGGTGATTGTTCTGTGTTCAGCCCTAGGCTTTGCCAGACTGTTTTGTTGTTCGTTTGTTAGTTCTAGTAGTTTTGTTATTTTGTATTCAGTTGTTTTTTGTAAGTTAATAAATCTAAATATGAGCATACACGTACCTGCTGCATTTTGGTCCTCATTCACCAACGACAACCGTGACACACCCCCTTGATATTTTTCCTATTTTGTTGCATTACAACCTGTAATTTAAATGTATTTTTATTTGTATTTCATGTAATGGACATACACAAAATAGTCCAAATTGGTGAAGTGAAAATAAATAAATTACTTGTTTCAAAAAATGATAAAATATAAAAAATGGAAAAGTGGTGCGTGCATATGTATTCCCTCCCTTTGCTATGACGCCCCGAAATAAGATCTGGTGCAACCAATTACCTTCAGAAGTCACATAATTAGTTAAATAAAGTCCACCTGTGTGCAATCTAAGTGTCACATGATCTGTCACATGATTACAGTATATATTCACCTGTTCTGAAAGGCCCCATAGTCTGCAACACCACTAAGCAAGGGGCACCACCAAGCAAGCACCACCATGAAGACCAAGGAGCTCTCCAAAAAGGTCAGGGACGAAGTTGTGGAGAAGTACAGATCACATTTGGGTTATAAAAAAATATCCAAAACTTTGAACATTCCACTGAGCAACATTAAATCCATTATTAAAAAATGGAAAAAATATGGCACCACAACAATCCTGCCAAGAGAGGGCCGCCCACCAAAACTCACGGACCAGGCAAGGAGGGCATTAATCAGAGAGGCAACAAAGAGACCAAAGATAACCCTGAAGGAGCTGCAAAGCTCCACAGCGTAAATTAGAGTATCTGTCCAATGGACCACTTTTAGCTGTACACTCCACAGAGCTGGGCTTTATGGAAGAGTGGCCAGAAAAAAGCCATTGCTTAAAGAAAAAAATAAGCAAACGCTTTTGGTGTTTGCCAAAAGGCATGTGGGAGACGCCCCAAACATATAGAAGAAGGTACTCTGGTCAGATGAGACAAAAATTTAGCTTTTTGGCCATCAAGGAAAACACTATGTCTGGGGCAAACCCAACACCTCGCATCACCCCAAGAACACCATCCCCACAGTGAAGCATGGTACTGGCATCATCATGCTGAGGGGGTGTTTTTCATCGGCATGGACTGGGAAACTGGTCAGAATTGTACGCAGTACCCTCTGTAGTGCCTTACTGTCGGAGGCAGAGCAGTTGCCATACCAGGAGGTGATGCAACCAGTCATGATGCTCTCAATGGTGCAGCTGTATAACTTTTTGAGGATCTGAGGACCCATGCCAAATCTTTTCAGTCTCCTGAGGGGGAATAGGTTTTGTCGTGCCCTCTTCACGACTGTCTTGGTGTGCTTGGACCATGTTGGCGATGTGGACACCAAGAAAATTGAAGCTCTCAACCTGCTCCACTGCAGCCCCGTCGATAAGAATGGGGGTGTGCTCGGTCCTCTTTTTCCTGTAGTCCACAATCATCTCCTTTGTCTTGATCACATGCAGGGAGAGTCTGTTGTCCTGGCACCACACGGCCAGGTCTCTGACTTTCTCCCTATAGGCTGTCTCATCGTTGTCGGTGATCAGGCCTACCACTGTTGTGTCATCGGCAAACTTATTGAAGGTGTTGGAGTTGTGCCTGGCCATGCAGTCATGAGTCAACAGGGAGTACAGGAGGAGACTGAGCACGCACCCCTGAGGGGCCCCTGTGTTGAGGATCAGCGTGGTGGATGTGTTGTTACCTACCCTCACCACCTGGGGGCGGACCGTCAGGAAGTCCAGGATCCAGTTGCAGAGGGAGGTGTTTAATCCCAGGGTCCTTAGCTTAGTGATGAGCTTTGAGGGCACTATGGTGTTGAACGCTGAGCTGTAGTCAATTAACAGCATTTTCATTTAGTCAGGCTACCTTAGTGTTCTTGGGCACAGGGACTATGGCGGTCTGCTTAACCTGTTACATCTAGGGGGCAGTAATTTCACGGCTGGATAAAAAACGTACCCGATTTAATCTGATTATTAGTCCTGCCCAGAAACTGGAATATGCATATAATTATTAGCTTTGGAGAGAAAACACTCCAAAGTTTCTGAAACTGTTTGAATGGTGTCTGTGAGTATAACAGAACTCCTATGGCAGGCAAAAACCTGAGATGCTTCTGTTCAGGAAGTACCCTGTCTGAACATTTCTTGCCCTTCTTTATTATCTCTGTCGTTTACAAAGGATCTCTGCTCTTACGTGACACTTCTCACGTCAACAATGGAGTCTCACAGCCCGGGAAAAACAGGAATGATGTCATTCAAAGCCCTGGCTGAAGCACACGAGAGCAAATGCTGAGTGGTCAGTCAATGGACTAAGCCTTAGGCGCGTGACACGCCCCGCCCCCGGCTTTCGGTTTTTTCCTCAGTTTACAGACAGGCAGATTCCCGGTCGGAATATTATCGCTTCTCTACGAGATAAATTGCATAAATATTGGTTTTAAACAGCGGTTGACATGCTTCGAAGTACGGTAATGGAATATTTCGAAATTTTTTGTCATATTTTGCGTCATGCTCGTGGCCGAGATTTAGCGTTGGGATAGTGTCTAGAACGCACGAACAAAACGTCGCTGTTTGGATATAACGATGGATTATTTGGGACCAAACCTACATTTGTTATTGAAGTAGAAGTCCTGGCAGTGTATTCTGATGAAGAACAAGCAAGGTAAGAACATTTTTCTTATAGGAAATGTGATTTTGGTGAAGGCTACACTGGGTGGGTGTCTAAATAGCTAGCCCTGTAACGCCGGGCTATGTACTTACATTATTGCAAAATGTGCTTCATCCGAAAAGCTATTTTAAAATCGGACATATCGAGTGCATAGAGGAGTTCTGTATCTATAATTCTTAAAATAATTGTTATGCTTTTTGTGAACGTTTATCGTGAGTAATTTAGTAAAATCACCGGAAGTGTTCGGTGGGAATGCTAGTTCTGAACGTCACATGCTAATGTAAAAAGCTGGTTTTTGATATAAATATGAACTTGATTGAACAGACATGCATGTATTGTATAACACAATGTCCTAGGTGTGTCATCTGATGAAGATCATCAAAGGTTAGTGCTGCATTTAGATATGGTTTGGGTTTATGTGACATGATATGCTAGCTTGAAAAATGGCTGTGTGATTATTCCTGGCTGGGTACTCTGCTGACATAATCTAATGTTTTGCTTTCGCTGTAAAGCCTTTTTGAAATCGGACAGTTTGGTTAGATAAAGGAGAGTCTTGTCTTTAAATAGCTGTAACATAGTCATATGTTTGAAAAGTGTAAGTTTTCGGATTTAGAGGAGTTTGAATTTCGCGCCCCGCCCATCATTGGATATTGGAGCAGACGTTCCGCTAGCGGAACGTGTAGATGTAAGAGGTTAAAACATGTTGGTATTACAGACTCAGTCAGGGACGTGTTGAAAATTTCAGTTTAGACACTTGCTAGTTGGTCAGTGGATGCTCAGAGTACATGTCCTGGTAATCCATCTGGCCCTGCGGCCTTGTGAATGTTGACCAGTTTAAAGGTCTTACTCACAATGGCTACGGGGAGTGTGATCACACAGTCGTCCGGAGCAGCTGATGCTCTCATGCATGTTTCAGTGTTTCTTTCCTCGAAGCGAGAATAGAAGTAATTTAGCTCGTCTGGTAGGCTCGTGTCACTAGGCAGCTCGCGGCTCTGCTTCCATTTGTAGTCTGTAATAGTTTGCAAGCCCTGCCACACCCGACAAGCGTTGGAGCCAGTGTAGTACGATCCTACGACCCTGTGCTAGATGCATGTAATTCATTAAATTTAAGGTGATGTCTAACTGTAATGAATGATTGTTTCTATTACATAAAAAGACACATTGCAGGACTAGGATAACCTGTTTGGGAAAGGCGTGCTGCAAGCGGGACACCTCAACAACATCCGGTGAAATTGCAGAGCTCCAAATTCAAATTAAATTACTATAAATATTTAACTTTCATAAAATCACAAGTGTAATACATCTAAATAAAGCTTAACTTGTTGTTAATCCAGCCGCCATGTCAGATTTCAAAAAGGCTTTACGGCGAAAGCAAACCATGCGATTATCTGAGGACAGCACCTTCTTCTTTTGGCACTCCAAAAGGTCCCAGTTACATCACAAATGGTCCTTTTGTTTGATAATGTCCTTCTTTATATCCATAAAAACTCAGTTTAGCTGGTGAGCTTCAGTCAATAATCCATCCAGTTTCCCTCCATAAAATTCATCCAAAATTAATCCCAAACATTACTAATAAACTTTTCCAAACAAGTCAAACAACATTTCTAATCAAACCTTAGGTATCCTAATACGCAAATAAATGATACAATTTAAGAGGGAGAATGGTATGTTCATTACCAGAAATAAATAACAAAGAACGCGCTTTCATCCACGCGCTTGGAAACACTACAGCCAAAATGGGAGCCACCTAGAAAAACTAAAATTTCTCATTTTTCCAAAAACCAGCCTCAAACTCTTTCTAAAGACTGTTGACATCTAGTGGAAGCCCTAGGAACTGCAATCTGGGAAGACTTATAATTATAGTACTAGGCATTGATTTTTTTTTGGGGGGGGGGTGGTTTGTCCTCGGGGATTTACCTGCCATATCAGTTCTGTTATACTCACAGACATAATGTTACAAGTTTTAGAAACTTTAGAGGGTTTTCTATCTATATCTACCAATTATATGCATATCCTAGCTTCTGGGCCTGAGTAACATGCAGTTTTTGTAATGGGACCAACTGAAGCAAATCAGTCTTTTGGAGGGCAAGGGAGAAGGTGTGCGCTTATGAATTTTCCTTTCTTATTGAACATAGTACTTTCTGTGTGAAATATTATAGTTTATTTACATTTTAGACTACCTGAGGATTAAATAGAAACGTCGTTTGACTTGTTTGGACAAAGTTTACCAGCAGCTTTTTGGACACCTTTGTCTGCACGTTGAACGAGTGGATTACTGAAATCAATGACGCCAACTAAACAGACTTTTTGGGATATAAAGAATGATTTTATTGAACAAAACGACCATTCATGTTATAGCTGGGACCTTTGGGATAGAGGAAGCATGGTATGCTTTCGGAGTAAAGCCTTTTTGAAATCTGACACGGCGGCTGGATTAACAACAAGATATGCTTTATTTTAAGAAGTTAAGCTTTTAAATGATATAAGACACTTGTATGTTCGTGAATGTTTAATATTACGAATATTTATTTGAAATGCGCGCCCTGTAATTTCACCCGATGTTGTCAGAGGGTGTCCCGATAGCGGGAACACCTAGCCCTGATTACAACCACATTGATGCCTGGCGAGCACATAATCCTAATGTGAAAGAGTACACTTTCTATTCACAGGGGTAAATAAATCTCACAAATGAATGTCATACTATTATCTACAACTATTTTATTTAATCTAGAAAATAGAAATTCGACATATGAGCTTGTCTGATCACCACGCCTTCTACTGCCTATTACATGTTTCAGAATCTCCTAATTGTAACTAGTCCCTCAAAGAAAGGTCTAAGCCCTTATGACATACTGTATATATGAGAATCAACAAAGGGAGAAGGAAATAAAAGTAAGCAAATAGTGTAGGTCGTGATGAAATTAAACAGTAACATCTAGGCCTATCTACAGAATATACAGAATATACAACATGCAGAGGGTTCCATATCTATGGAAGGCCCAGCCTATGACCACAACCTGTTCAGCTCACAGTACTTATGGTAGGGAGAGGAGGGTGCCTTCTGGGTGTCCAAATGTGATCTTGTCATAAAGAGTCTGTGGCTACATGTGACAGATAATCAAAAATAAACTGTTTCAGCATCAAGAAAGGTAGTGACTATTCTCAAAGTAGACTACGTAGTCTTCCATTCAACCACAGACATTTTACCATTATGACCATTTATATCTTACCTTGTTCAATCTTGGGATAACCAGATCATTGACAGTTTCATAGATGGATATTGGGTTTACATGACTGTTTGATCTTGTCTGGAATCAAAATACAGCCCATTACAATACAGTGCATACAGCTTCCACACATTCAGATAAATAATAACGGCAATGCATAATTCTTGTGTTGTCCATAACATCAGCATATATTGTGTTGTCTGTTAGATATGCAGTGTTTTATAAGAACAAAATATCAACCAATCAGAAACATTTTATACAGGATATCAACAAACATACCCAGGAATTAATGAGGGTCTCACTCTTTTTCTAATTTCTAGCAAATTCCCCCCCAAAATTATATCAGCTGAAGAATACTTCTAGAACCACCTGAAATGTCACTTTAAGTATAGTGGAGACCCCTAAGCTGTCCATACCTGTGTTACTTCGGCCCCTGCAGTAGCACACTGCCACATTACAGTGAGGATCAGCACCACTGATACTCTGATGTAGATGGTATACCACACCAGTCATGTCACATATTGTACAACACACATGATTAGACTATACAATATGATAACGACTAAATGGCTCTATATCATATATTTCCAATGTGAGCACATGCATTACATATTATATTTAACAACATAAGCATATAAGCACACTGAAAAGCATATGGAAGGGATTATTATGATATCTAGGTACCTGGGTGGTTGTGTCATTACTGCACTTTAATGTGTCAAAGGCAGTTTTCCAACTGGCTAGGTTGGAGGCGTTGCACTTTACACTGATGTTTAAAACCTGTTAACCTCTCTGGGGTATGTGGGACGATTTCGTCCCACCTACGTAACAGCTACTGAAATTCCAGTGGCGCGATTTTTGAATCGTTAGAAATACTATTACTTCAATTTCTCAAACATATGACTATTTTACGGCTATTTAAAGACAAGAATCTCGTTAATCTAACCCCACTGTCCGATTTCAAAAAGGCTTTACAACGAAAGCAAAACATTAGATTATGTCAGCAGAGTGCCCAGCCAGAAAAAATCAGACAGCCATTTTTCAAGCTAGCATATAATGTCACAAAAACCCAAACCACAGCTAAATGCAGCACTAACCTTTGATGATCTTCATCAGATGACACACCTAGGACATTGTGTTATACAATACATGCATGTCTGTTCAATCAAGTTCATATTTATATCAAAAAACAGCTTTTTGCATTAGCATGTGACGTTCAGAAAACGCATAACCCCCGGCAAACTTCCGTTGAATTTACTAACAGTTTGCTAAATTACTCACGATAAACGTTCACAAAAAGCATAACAATTATTTTAAGAATTATAGATACATTACTCCTCTATGCACTCGATATGTCCGATTTTAAAATAGCTTTTCGGATGAAGCACATTTTGCAATAATCTAAGTACATAGCCCGGCATTACAGGGCTAGCTATTTAGATACCCACCCAGGTCAGCATCCACCAAAATCACATTTCCTATAAGAAAAATGTTCTTACCTTGCTTGTTCTTCATCAGAATACACTGCCAGGACTTCTACTTCAATAACAAATGTTGGTTTGGTCCCAAATAATCCATCGTTATATCCAAACAGCGACGTTTTGTTCGTGAGTTCTAGAATGCTTCTTCGCGGTCCCGCGCATGGCGCATTGGCGTGTCAAAAATGTCTAACTATTCCATTACCGTACTTCGAAGCATGTCAACCGCTGTTTAAAACCAATTTTTATGCCATTCAACTCGTAGATTAGTGATAATATTCCGACCGGGAGTATGCATTGAGCCTAAACAGCCGAATAAAATTTCTCCTCAGAAGCGACTCATGCACGCGCATCATTCAAAGGTCCTCGGAGCATCCACTTACAAAAGGCGATAATCTGTTTCAACCTGAGGCTCCCTCGTAAACCTTCAGTTATTTCGCGGGCTCTGAGAGCCTATTGGAGCCCTGGGAATTGTCACGTTACAGCTAAGATCCTTACTTTTCAATAAAAAGATGCAAGACGCACGACTCCTTGTCAGACAGGGTACTTCCTGCTTGAAACTTGTCAGGTTTTTGCCTGCCATAGGAGTTCTGTTATACTCACAGACACCATTCAAACAGTTTTAGAAAATTCAGAGTGTTTTCTATCCAAACCTGAACAATAATATGCATATTCTAGCTTCTGAGTTGGTGTAGGAGGCAGTTAAAAATGGGAACATATTTTTTCCAAAATTCTCAATACTGCCCCCTACCCCAAACAGGTTAAGGTATAGGGGGCAGTATTTTCACGCCCGGATGAAAAACGTGCCCAAATTAAACTGCCTACTACTCGGGCCCAGAAACTAGAATATGCATGTTATTAGTAGATTTGGATTGAAAACAATCTGAAGTTTCTAAAACTGTTTGAATGATGACTGTAAGTATAACAGAACTCATATGGCAGGCAAAAACCAGAGAAAAATCCAACCAGGAAGTGGGAAATCTGAGAATTGTAGTTCTTCTTTTGAATCCCTATCGAAACTACAGTGTCTGTGGGGTCATGTTGCACTTCCTAAGGCTTCCATTGGCTGTCAACAGCCTTCAGAAAGTTTTTCTCTGCCCTATTCTCTGCCCTGTTACTGGGCAGAGTATAGTAGCTCAGTGAATGAGTGGACTGCCTGAGGACAAAGGGCTTGGTGATGCGCGAGCCTGCAAGCGCGCTGTTCTTTCTTTTTCTCCTGGAATGAATACACTATTGTCCGGTTAGAATATTATCACATTTTTACGTTAAAAATACCCTAAAGATTGATTGTAAACAATGTTTGACATGTTTCTATAAACGGTAAAGGAACATTTTGACTTTTCGTTTCTCGAATTACGCTCGTGCATTATGCCTTTGGATAGTGATCTAATGCACGAACAAAATGGAGGTATTTGGATATAAATATGGATTATTTCGAACAAAAAGAACATTTCTTGTGGAAGTAGCAGTCCTGGGAGTGCATTCTGACGAAGATCAGCACATTTATTGAGAATATTTATTATACTAATTCTGAGTTTAGTTGACCCCAGAACTTGGCGGGTCTCTGTATAGCTTGCTTTGATGGCAAGCTATGTACTCAGAATATTGAAAAATGTGCTTTCTCCATAAAGATATTTTAAAATCTGACAGAGCGGTTGCATCAAGGAGTAGTGTATCTATAATTCGTTAACCTGTTAGGGCTAGTGGGCAGTATTTACACGGCCGGATAAAAAACGTACCCGATTTAATCTAGTTACTACTCCTGCCCAGTAACTAGAATATGCATATAATTATTGGCTTTGGATAGAAAACACCCTAAAGTTTCTAAAACTGTTTGAATGGTGTCTGTGAGTATAACAGAACTCATATGGCAGGCAAAAACCTGAGAAGATTTCATGCAGGAAGTGGCCTGTCTGACAAGGTGTTGTTGTTCTTGCCTGTTTATTGAAGACTGAGGATCTTAGCTGTAACGTGACACTTCCTACGGCTCCCATAGGCTCTCAGAGCCCGGGAAAAAGCTGAACGATATCGAGGCAGCCTCTGGCTGAAACACATTATCGCCTTTGCCAAGTGGCCGATCAGAGGACAACGGGCTTAGGCGCGTGCCCGAGTCGACCCCATGCTTTATTTTCTTTCGTCTGTTTACCTAATTGCAGATTCCCGGTCAGAATATTATCGCTTTTTTACGAGAAAAATTGCATAAAATTTGATTTTAAACAGCGGTTGACATGCTTCGAAGTACGGTAATGAAATATTTAGAAATCTTTTGTCACGAAATGCGCCGTGCGCATGACCCTTATTTACCATTCAGATAGTGTCTTGAACGCACGAACAAAACGCCGCTGTTGGAACATAACTATGGATTATTTGGGACCAAACCAACATTTGCTATTGAAGTAGAAGTCCTCGGAGTGCATTCTGACGAAGAACACCAAAGGTAATCAAACTTTTCTAGTAGTAAATCGGAGTTTGGTGAAGGCTAAATTTGCTTGGTGTCTAAATAGCTAGCCCAGTGATGCCGGGCTATCTACTTAGAATATTGCAAAATGTGCTTTCACCGAAAAGCTATTTTAAAATCGGACATATTGAGTGCATAGAGGAGTTGTGTATCTATAATTCTTAAAACAATTGTTATGCTTTTTGTGAACGTTTATCGTGAGTAATTTAGTAAATTGTTAGTAAATTCGCCGGAAGTTTGCGGGGGGTATGCTAGTTCTGAACGTCACATGCTAATGTAAAAAGCTGTTTTTTGATATAAATATGAACTTGATTGAACAAAACATGCATGTATTGTATAACATAATGTCCTAGGTGTGTCATCTGATGAAGATCATCAAAGGTTAGTGCTGCATTTAGCTGTCTTCTGGGTTTTGTGACATTATATGCTAGCTTGAAAAATGGGTGTCTGATTATTTCTGGCTGGGTACTCTGCTGACATAATCTAATGTTTTGCTTTCGTTGTAAAGCCTTTTTGAAATCGGACAGTGTGGTTAGATTAACGAGAGTCTTGTCTTTAAAATGCTGTAAAATAGTCATATGTTTGAGAAATTAAAGTAATAGCATTTCTAAGGTATTTGAATATCGCGCCACAGGATTCCACTGGCTGTTACGTAGGTGGGACGATTTGGTGCCACCTACCTTAGAGAGGTTAAATAATTGTTATGTATTTTGTCAACGTTTATGATGAGTATTTTTGTAAATTCATGTGTTCATTCACCGAAAGTTTTGGTGGGAATACTTTTTCTGAACATCACGCGCCAATGTAAAATGCTGTTTTTGGATATAAATATGAACTTTATCGAACAAAACATACATGTATTGTGTAACATGATGTCCTAGAAGTGTCATCTGATGAAGATCTTGAAAGGTTAGTGCTTCATTTAGCTGTATTTTGGGTTTTTGTGACACATTTCCTTGCTTGGAAAATGGCTGTGTGGTTATTTTTGTCTATGTACTCTCCTAACTTAATCTAATATTTTGCTTTCGCTGGAAAGCCTTTTTGAAATCGGACAATGTGATTACATTAAGGAGAAGTTTATCTTTAAAATGGTGTAAAATAGTCGTATGTTTGAGAAATTGAAATCCTCAACAGGTTTTAACTCTGCTGGTGAGAGAGAGAAGTGAATCTGCTGGGCGTCCCCGTACATCTTATTGTCTCTCTCCCAGGAATAGGTGAGGTTGAGGTTGAGGTTGAGGTAGCAGGACACGTTGCACACCAGCCGCACCGTACAGGAGTGGTTAGCCAATAGCTTGATGTCTCTCTGGATATCGGCTCTAACCAACCAGTAGAGAGAAAGAAACATAATCAGCCATCTAAATGAACCCTACCATTGCCATAGCACCAGGAGAAAGACGACTTGAAAATGTGATGGATATTTAACAAAGCATGGTGAGTAAGGTCAGTACGAAACCACAATACCTGTGTTATAGTTTAAAGATCATCAGCTATGGTTATGGATATAAATAAGAATGATATCAAAATAGGATGCAAAAAAAGCTTACCATGGACCTTCAGAGTGATGGTCTTACTGCCAATCTGACCTTTGTCCGCTTCGCCTGTAAGTAGAAAATCCCCTGAGTCTTGCAGTGTCAGTACAGCACTGTTAAAATATTAATGGCCTCTAAACCCTCAAACTGCATAATGGACCCTATTCCAACTAACCTACTGAAGAGCTACTTCCCGTTCTTGGCCCTCCTATCTTGAACATTATAAATGGCGCCCTATCCATCGGATGTGTACCAAACTCACTAAAAGTGGCAGTGATAAAGCCTCTCTTGAAAAAGCCAAACCTTGACCCGGAAAATGTAAAAAACTATCAGCCTATATCGAGTCTCCCATTCCACTCAAACATTTTAGAAAAAGCTGTTGCGCAGCAATTCACTGCTTTCTTGAAGAAATATAATGTATACGAAATGCTACAGTCTGGTTTTAGACCCCATCATAGCACTGAGACTGCACTCGTGAAGGTGGTAAATTACATTTTAATGGTGTCAGTCCAAGGCTCTGCATCTGTCCTCGAGCTCCTAGACCTTAGTGCTGCTTTTGACATCATCGATCACCACATTCTTTTGGAGAGATTTCAAACCCTAATTGGTCTACATCAGTGGTTGACAAACTTTTTATAGTCTCGTACCCCCTCTAGCACCAGGGTCAGCGCACTCTCAAATGTTTTTTTGCCATCATTGTAAGCCTGCCACACACACACACAAAACAATAAATGTATTAAACATAAGAATGAGTGTGAGTTTTGGTCACAACCTGGCTCATGGGAAGTGACAAAACCTGTTATAGGATAATGGCACAAATAATAATATAATAATAATCAGTAATTTTGCTCTTTATTTAACCATCTTACATATAAAACCTTTTTTTTCATCGAAAACTGTGAATAACTCACCACAGCTTAATGAAAAGTGTGCGCTTGAAAGGATGTAAATAATTCTTCAATGTTGGGTTGTATTAAATAATTTCCCACACACAGTCTGTGCCTATATTTTGTTTTTATGCAAGTAAGGGCCGAGAGTCCACTCTCACATAGGTACGTGGATGCAAAGGGCAACACACAAAAGTAATACAGTGATGGAAAGACCTGTGTGTTGTCCTTGTTACAGAAGAGGATGTCTTCCTTATTTGACCCCCCATAAACGTAACGGACATATGCCAGGAGCTGTACCAGGCCCGCTACGTCTGACTCATCCAGCTGTAACGCATAGATTTGCGCTTCTTTGAGGATCTAAGGTCCCTGTCTGTTCGGTTCTTACCCGGATAAAGGGGCAGTAGCTCTTCGGCTGCATCAGATTCACAACTGTCAGTGTCCATGCTAGCTGGGCTAACAGCAAATGTAGAATGACTGATGCTAGCATTGGATGTGCTTGTGGAAGCAGAACAACTTGTGTCATTGACAGGTGCAGGTGTAGTTATGCTGGTCGTCTTAGTACTACAAGTAGAGCTGGTATGTGTCTCTATGAATGTGGGCCTCACTTTTTTTAACCTCTCTTAACCTTCTCACAGTTGAATCCGGTGGCGCGTTATTCAAATACCTTAGAAATGCTATTACTTCAATTTCTCAAACATATGACTATTTTACAGCATTTTAAAGACAAGACTCTCGTTAATCTAACCACACTGTCTGATTTCAAAAAGGCTTTACAACGAAAGCAAAACATTCGATTATGTCAGCAGAGTACCCAGCCAGAAATAATCAGACACCCATTTTTCAAGCTAGCATATAATGTCACATAAACCCAAACCACAGCTAAATGCAGCACTAACCTTTTATGATCTTCATCAGATGACAATCTTAGGACATTATTTTATACAATACATGCATGTCTGTTCAATCAAGTTCATATTTATATCAAAAACCAGCTTTTTACATTAGCAGGTGACTAGCATGTGACTAGCATTCCCACCGAACACTTCCGGTGAATTTACTAAATTACTCACGATAAACGTTCACAAAAAACATAACAATTATTTTAAGAATTATAGATACAGAACTCCTCTATGCACTCGATATGTCCGATTTTAAAATAGCTTTTCGGTGAAAGCACATTTTGCAATATTCTAAGTAGATAGCCCGGCATCACAGGGCTAGCTATTTAGACACCCAGCAAGTTTAGCATTCACCAAAGTCAGATTTACTATAAGAAAAATGTTATTACCTTTGCTGTCTTCGTCAGAATGCACTCCCAGGACTTCTACTTCAATAACAAATGTTGGTTTGGTCCCAAATAATCCATAGTTATGTTCAAACAGCGGCGTTTTGTTAGTTCGTTCAAGACACTATCCGATGGGTAAATAAGGGTTACGAGCATGGCGCATTTCGTGACAAAAAATTTCTAAATATTCCATTACCGTACTTCGAAGCATGTCAACCGCTGTTTAAAATCAATTTTTATGACACTTTTCTCGTAAAAAAGCGATAATATTCCGACCGGCAAAGCCTGTTTACATTCAACGAGAGAGAAAGTAAAAGCATGCTATCCCCTCATGCACGAGCCTCAGTCTAAAGGCCCTCTGATAGAGCACTAGTATGTTTCAGCCTGGGCCTTGAATTACGTCATTCAGCTTTTTCCCGGGTTCTGAGAGCCTATGGGAGCCGTAGGAAGTGTCACGTTACAGCAAAGATCCTCAGTCTTCAATAAAAAGAGCCAAGATGGACAACAACTTGTCAGACAGGCCACTTCCTGGTCAGAATCTTCTCAGGTTTTTGCCTGCAATATGAGTTCTGTTATACTCACAGACACCATTCAAACAGTTTTAGAAACTTTAGGGTGTTTTCTATCCAAAGCCAATAATTATATGCATATTCTAGTTACTGGGCAGGAGTAGTAACCAGATTAAATCGGGTACATTTTTTATCCGGCCGTGTAAATACTGCCCCCTATCCCCAACAGGTTAACCACTCTCATACCCGCTCCCCCCCACCTCTCTCCTCCCCCAGGAGGAACTGAGCCCTGGGATAATGCCTCAGGACTACCTGGCCTGGTGACTCCTGCCTGTCTCCTGTCCACCTGGTAGTGCTGCTGCTCCAGTTTAAACTGTTCTGCCTGCGGCTATGTAACCCTGACCTGTTCACTTCCTTGTCCCGGACCTGCTGTTTTCGACTCTCTCTACCTCTGAATGCTGTCTCTACCTCTGAATGCTCGGCTATGAAAAGTCAACTGACATTTACTCCTGTAGTACTGATATGTTGCACCCTCTACAACCACTGTCCTTATTATTTGACCCTGCTGGTCATCTATGAACGTTTGAACATCTTGAAGAACAGTCTGGCCTTAATGGCGATGTACTCTTATAATCTCCACCTGGCACAGCCAGAAGAGGTCTGGCCACACCTCAGAGCCTGGTTCTTCTCTAGAGTTTTTCCTAGCCACCGTGCTTCTACAAATGCAATGCTTGCTGTTTGGTGTTTTAGGCTGGGTTTCTGTATAGCACTTGGTGACATCTGCTGATGTAAAAAGGGCTTTATAAATACATTTGATTGCTTAGTTTTTATATTGTGATCCACAAGAATGTGGAGTAGTTACAGGCCTGTCCCTGAAGGGGGCGATAAGAAACCCCAGATGTTTACCATAGGATACCAACTAAAAGTGAAGTCTGTAACTGCTTTGCCCTGTAACCTTTCTCTTGGTTTTTTCACACATGTTGTACATGTGTCCCATACTCTACAACAAACCACTTAGATATTTTTATTGGTAAAGAGTTAAAGAAAATACATTAATGTATTCAACATGTTATTATGTGAAGCTGAATGAAACTAGACTTTAACCTGGAAACCCAGTTCCCCAGTTACAGCTTTGAAACTCTTCCCATCTCTGGTCAGTGGTAATAAATAACGCAAATAAATCAAGTTATTTGTCACATGCGCCGAATACAACAGTGAAATGCTTACTTACAAGCCCTTAACCAACAATGCGGTTTTAAGAAAATACACACAAAAAAGATATACACTGCTCAAAAAAATGAAGGGAACACTTAAACAACACAATGTAACTCCAAGTCAATCACACTTATGTGAAATCAAACTGTCCACTTAGGAAGCAACACTGATTGACAATAAATTTCACATGCTGTTGTGCAAATGGAATAGACAACAGGTGGAAATTGTAGGCAATTAGCAAGACACCCCCAATAAAGGAGTGGTTCTGCAGGTGGGGACCACAGACCATTTCTCAGTTCCTATGCTTCCTGGCCGATGTTTTGGTCACTTTTGAATGCTGGCGGTGCTTTCACTCTAGTGGTAGCATGAGACGGAGTCTACAACCCACACAAGTGGCTCAGGTAGTGCAGCTCATCCAGGATGGCACATCAATGCGAGCTGTGGCAAGAAGGTTTGCTGTGTCTGTCAGCGTAGTGTCCAGAGCATGGAGGCGCTACCAGGAGACAGGCCAGTACATCAGGAAACGTGGAGGAGGCCGTAGGAGGGCAACAACCCAGCAGCAGGACCGCTACCTCCACCTTTGTGCAAGGAGGAGCAGGAGAAGCACTGCCAGAGCCCTGCAAAATGACCTCCAGCAGGCCACAAATGTGCATGTGTCTGCTCAAACGGTCAGAAACAGACTCCATGAGGGTGGTATGAGGGCCCGACGTCCACAGGTGGGGGTTGTGCTTACAGCCCAACACCGTGCAGGACGTTTGGCATTTGCCAGAGAACACCAAGATTGGCAAATTTGCCACTGGCGCCCTGTGCTCTTCACAGATGAAAGCAGGTTCACACTGAGCACGTGACAGACGTGACAGAGTCTGGAGACGCCGTGGAGAACGTTCCGCTGCCTACAACATCCTCCAGCATGACCGGTTTGGCGGTGGGTCAGTCATGGTGTGGGGTGGCATTTCTTTGGGGGGCCGCACAGCCCTTCATGTGCTCGCCAGAGGTAGCCTGACTGCCATTAGGTACCGAGATGAGATCCTCAGACCCCTTGTGAGACCATATGCTGGTGCGGTTGGCCCTGGGTTCCTCCTAATGCAAGACAATGCTAGACCTCATGTGGCTGGAGTGTGTCAGCAGTTCCTGCAAGAGGAAGGCATTGATGCTATGGAATGGCCCGCCCGTTCCCCAGACCTGAATCTAATTGAGCACATCTGGGACATCATGTCTCGCTCCATCCACCAACGCCACGTTGCACCACAGACTGTCCAGGAGTTGGCGGATGCTTTAGTCCAGGTCTGGGAGGAGATCCCTCAGGAGACCATCCGCCACCTCATCAGGAGCATGCCCAGGCGTTGTAGGGAGGTCATAAAGGCACGTGGAGGCCACACACACTACTGAGCCTCATTTTGACTTGTTTTAAGGACATTACATCAAAGTTGGATCAGCCTGTAGTGTGGTTTTCCACTTTAATTTTGAGTGTGACTCCAAATCCAGACCTCCATGGGTTGATAAATTAGATTTCCATTGATTATTTTTGTGTGATTTTGTTGTCAGCACATTCAAGTATGTAAAGAAAAAAGTATTTAATAAGATTATTTCTTTCATTCAGATCTAGGATGTGTTGTTTAAGTGTTCCCTTTATTTTTTTGAGCAGTATATATTCACTTTGTCCACTACTTTATTTATTTTCTACAACTACCTCAGTGTCGGATGGCGATTTGCTGTTCTCTCTCCAGGCGTATCTCCTGGACCCTCTACATCAGTCCTAGTAGGAGTGGTTGTGGGCCTGGTTGTTGCTTGTGTTCTACTGGCCATTCTCCTGGTACTGCTGTGTCGATATAAAAAAGCCAAAGGTGAAGCTTTTATAAATTCTCATTCAACCTTTTGGTTCATGTTTAGGAGAAAGACGTCTAATTACAAAAGTTTAAAACAGTAACGACTTCATACAGTATAATAGTATGCATTTCTCATATCAGATTCCTGTTGCCACAGAATATTCTGGTGAGTACACCTGTCATTCAACCATGTCCCTTTTCATACAGTAAAATATAATCTGTGTGTTTCATGAGTATCTCTCTCCCTGCAGTCCCCCCGAGCCCCAGAGGACCAACCTGGACCCCTTACAGGACCAATAATCTACCCTGGGCCAGGCTCCTGATGCTGGGTATAATAATCTGCAGCATGGTCAGTCTCTCATCCCAGACCACTGTCACTCTCCTCTCTCTGTAACTTCACATACTGACTTTTCACTATTCACTTTACATACATGTTACCGTACTCTATGTCCCTTATCAAGCTGAGGGAAAACCAACCTATTAATCTTTCTCTCTCTTCTTTGACCAACAGGTGGCACTAACATCTATGATACAATCACTCCCTCAGACAGTAATGACAGTGGTACTGTACACTGTATGTTACGTTTAGCATGAATACAGTATAGAGTTGTTGTTGCAGTTGTTTTTCATATGTTTAATATGACTAGCATACTAACAGAAAGTAGAGATATTAGTGTATTACCTGTATATTTCAGATGCTGGTGCTGCTACTGCTGGATCAAGTGATGTGATGTACGCACAGATTCAACTCAAACAGTTGGACAAGAAAAAGAAAAGTAACTCTCAACTGTCACATAAACTAATACAAAATGTAGCAGTGTTTTTTACTCATAAAATTTGAATAAAACAAACAAATTCTCCTCTCCTCCTCCTCAGAAATGACAGCTGATCCCAAAGAAAATCCAGTCTATTCGGGTCGAGGTCGAGGTCAAGACAGGGTCGAGGTCGAGGTCGAGGTCGAGGTCAAGACAGGGAAGATCTATTCGGGTCGAGGTCGAGGTCAAGACAGGGAAGACCACAGGCAAGACCCATTCTACAGGTTGGCAGTCTGTGAGATCTAAATGTGTGTTTTTGGAGTTTCAAAAAAGATGCTGAATAATCTAATTCCTTAATTTGTGACTGGACATATCCATTTTCAGAAGCGACTGGACCTGTTGATGTGACCTATGCTGAGGTTGACCTTAAACAGAAGGCCAAAGCCAAGAAGAAGAAAGGTAAGACTGGACATCCCTCCTTCCATATTCCCCCTTCCATATTCCCTGTATCATAACCTCACATCTCTGACCCCATATTGACTAGCTGCATAATATTCTGAATATAACTGTTATATTATTCTGATGTTTTATCCTCACCCCTTACAGAAACAGCAACCCCACCTGAGGCAGATTTGGTCTATTCTCAAGTGAAGCCAGGTACAGCCCCAGGTAAGACTAATAGCCATATGCTATTGATACTTAATATGATACTAATATGGAACTAATTCTCTGATATCAACGTATAATGTATCTATTTAAAGTATGTCTCTTTGTTTAATTCTTAAGAGTTTATTTGACTGCATGTCCGCAACAACTTTGTGCGGTGATATGTTGCAGGTCCTTGAGGGGGTCAGAGATGGAGGGATGGAAGGATGGGGGGATAGAAGGTTGGAGTGATGGAAGGATGGAAGGATGAAGGGACGGAGGAATGGAAGGACACACCATCAGAGGAGCAGAAGGAACCCGGAACATGGATTTTGTACGCTCAATACGCACAAACACACATGCCAAAACAACTTGTACATTAAGGAGTTCTTACTTATTTTATTTACTTATTTTATTATATTTAAGCATGGTTTAATTGTTTCACTGTAACAGCTTTTTTCTTTGCCTTATGGTGCAATGATGATGCATCTTATCTGCAGCTACAGCATTTGATTCTGCTTTGTATTGTGTTTTGAGTTTTATTGTTGATTTATTCAGATGATAGAATAACATATTTGTATATTATTCACATTTTCTTCTAATGGCCTGTACTTTTACAATGTCTTTGCATTGTGCTTTTTAATAAACAATTTTTTATCCACCGGATGGCATGAGTGCTTTCTTACTGTACATGGATATTGTCATCGTCAACTTTTCCATAAAACCTCATTTGGT
Source organism: Salmo trutta (assembly GCF_901001165.1). Classification (NCBI taxonomy): domain Eukaryota; kingdom Metazoa; phylum Chordata; class Actinopteri; order Salmoniformes; family Salmonidae; genus Salmo; species Salmo trutta. Next base: position 21,565,322 of record NC_042964.1, on the reverse strand, counting down.
TAAAATTCCTTTCATCCTAGTATAGATCTCAGGCTCCACAATGTGTGAGTTAAAAGGCAATCTGCTATTTCTGCATCCATTTTTGGACTTAATTATATCTACCCATTGAATCTTGAAGAATATAACATAAATGCCCCAAGAACAAAGTTCAAAAGCTGCACCCCATCAGCTGAAGACCCTTAGAGATTTTTAGAATTGCTTCTTGGGGAAGAGTGTGCCTGAAAATAACAGTTCTTCTCAGTTTGATGATGTCATATACTCTGCAGGAGTTCTGAGAATCTAGTAACCTACATATGACTGACTGCCAGTTCTCCCATATTGCCTCCTCATCCTACAGACAGGTGTTAGGTTCTTATTTTTCCGAGTAAATCACTCACGGATACTAGAGAAGCTTTAACCAAGTTTATTTCTTCCCAAAGGTTCTGTACAGCTGTAATCAGACACCAAAACATTTCTCTCCATCACAGTTATATACATCCTACTTAAGACACTCCCTCTCTCCAATCCTTACAGATTATGCCCAACAGGAAGAAGGTAACCAGATACTACACCCTGATTACTCCCTTAAGGTGAACTGACCTCAACCCCTCACCTCCTGACCTCAACCCCTGCTTCACCTAATCCACATATATCCATCTGTCTTCCCTATATCAACACGTCACTCTGCTCTCCTCCATCAAACACATTTCAAAGCCTTCTGGCTTCCTACAGAGAACCCTTAACTTCTGACATAAAACCCATTCTCTACCACTCTTTCTATTCAAGGCTTCTTCTCTGTCATTTATTTAATATCTCAATGTCCAAAGTTTAGCCGACTCCAACACAGGTAAAAATGATTAATGACATTGGTGTATGACTCTGACTGCTATCTTCAGTGTCCCTGCATGGTCTGGAAGGTCACTGTTCCAGTTAGGGGGTTTCTGTGTCTGTGTTTATGTCTATGTGGTCAGACAGACAGCCGGCAGCCAGCCAGGTCATTGTCACTGCTCCTGAGAAACAGTCACAGGAAGTGGCATCACCAAAAGATGTTACCTGAAACGTAGAAGGGGGGCCTCTATCAGTAACATGGGACCCACTACCTTCTGAAAAAGTTGGCAGGTGTTTCCTGTACCTCAGCCACACTGACCTATGAGCAGCAGATGAAGTCATGCAAACACTTCTGCATGTATATGAAGCCTAGAGGAAACTGCACCGACACTGTTATGACATTTTTGCTCTCGTTCTCTCTAACCTCCCCACACACACTCTCTCTCCCCCTTGCACTTTGTCTTTCTTTCTCTCTGTCTCTGTCTCACTCTCAATCTCGCTCTCTGTCTTTCTCTCTCATCTCCCAAGCCTTCTATCTCCCTCCTTTCCCTTTTCTCTGCAACATTGAGCTGTCTGCTCACAAAGTAACAAAGCTACCGGTATCTGTGAATCATCATTACCATTTTTTTTATTTTATTTCACCTTTATTTAACCAGGTAGGCAAGTTGAGAACAAGTTCTCATTTACAATTGCGACCTGGCCAAGATAAGGCAAAGCAGTTCGACACATAAAACAACACAGAGTTACACATGGAGTAAAACAAACATACAGTCAATAATACAGTAGAAAAATAAGGCTATATATAATGTGAGCAAATGAGGTGAGATAAGGGAGGTAAAGGCAAAAAAGGCCATGGTGGCGAAGTAAATACAATATAGCAAGTAAAACACTGGAATGGTAGATTTGTATTGGAAGAAAGTGCAAAATAGAAAGAAAAATAATGGGGTGCCAAGGAGCAAAATAAATAAATAAATAAATACAGAAGGGGAAGAGGTACTTGTTTTGGCTAAATTATAGATTGGCTATGTACAGGTGCAGTGGTCTGTGAGCTGCTCTGACCGCTGGTGCTTGAAGGGATTACATGTTAGGGCTGTGCAGTTGGACGAGCAGTTGAATAATATAATAATAATCAATGATTTTGCTCTTTCTTTAACCATATAAACATATAAAACCTTATTTGTTCATCAAAAATTGTGAATAACTCATCACAGGTTAATGAGAAGGCTGTGCTTGAAAGGATAACTCTGCAATGTTGGGTTGCATTAAATCATTTCCAACACATAGTCTGTGCCTGTATTTAGAATCCACTCTCACATAGGTGTGTGGTTGCAAAGGGCATCAGTGTCTTAACAGCTTGATTTGGCAAGGGAGGATACTCTGAGCGCAGCCAAATCCAGAAATCTGGCAGGGGCTTCTGATTAAATACAATTTTCACAGTACCGCTTGTTGGAATTTCGATGAGTCTCTCTTGTTCAGATATCGGTAAGTGGACATGAAAGGGAGGGAGGGAGGGCATGAAAGGGCTAACGAATCCAGCTGTGTGTGTCATCCGTTTAGGGAAAGTACCTGCATAATTGTACACCCAACTCACTCAGGTGCTTCGCTATATCACATTTGACATTGTCCATGAGCTTGAGTTCATTTGCACAAAAAAAAAATCATACAACGGTGGAAAGACCTGTGTGCTGTCCTTGGTAATACAGACAGAGAAGAGCTCCAACTTCCGCACATAGAATATAGTTGCTGAGAGCCTGTAATTCTAGATTCAGGCATGAAAAAACCTCACCCAGATACGCCAGTCGTGTGAGAAACTCTTCATCATGCAAGCGATCAGACAAGTGAAAATTACGATCAGTAATGAAAACTTTAAGCACGTCTCTCAATTTAAAAAAAATGTGTCAATACTTTGCCCCTTAACCTTTTGGGGGTAGGGGGCAGTATTTACACGGCCGGATAAAAAACGTACCCGATTTAATCTGGTTATTACTACTGCCCAGAAACTAAAATATGCATATAATGATTGGCTTGGGAAAGAAAACACCCTAAAGTTTCTAAAACTGTTTGAATGGTGTCTGTGAGTATAACAGAACTCATATGGCAGGCAAAAACCTGAGAAGATTCCTTACAGGAAGTGGCCTGTCTGACCATTCCTTGAGCTTCTTGCCTCTGGTCCCATAGGCTCTCAGAAGGCGGGAAAAAGCTGAATGATGTCATTCCAGCCCCAGGCTGAAACACATTTGCGCTTTTGGCAAGTGGCCGATCAGAGGACAATGGGCTTAGGCGCGTGCACGAGTTGACCCCATGCTTTATTTTCTTTCGTCTTTTTACCTAAACGCAGATTCCTGGTTGGAATATTATCGCTTTTTTACGAGAAAAATGGCATAAAAAATTGATTTTAAACAGCGGTTGACATGCTTCGAAGTACGGTAATGGAATATTTACACATTTTTTGTCACGAAATGCGTCGTGCTCGTCACCCTTCTTTACCCTTTCGGATAGTGTCTTGAATGCATGAACAAAACGCCGCTGTTTGGATATAACTATGGATTATTTGGGACCAAACCAACATTTGTTATTGAAGTAGAAGTCCTGGGAGTGCATTCTGACGAAGAACACCAAAAGTAATAACATTTTTCTTATAGTAAATCTGACTTTGGTGAGTGCTAAACTTGCTGGGTGTCTAAATAGCTAGCCCTGTGATGCCGGGCTATCTACTTAGAATATTGCAAAATGTGCTTTCACCGAAAAGCTATTTTAAAATCGGACATATCGAGTGCATAGAGGAGTTCTGTATCTATAATTCTTAAAATAATTGTTATGCTTTTTGTCGTTGAATCCGTTCAGAGACGATAGAATAAAAACATGGTGTCGTATCGTGCACGAGCATGAGTCCCTTTGTCCGCTGATAGACCACTTTGCAAAAGCGCTCGTGTGTTTCAGCCAGGGCTTGTAATTACGTCATTCAGCTTTTTCCCGGGCTCTGAGATCCCATGGGAGCCGTAGGAAGTGTCACGTAACAGCAGAGATCCTTTGTAATGGATAGAGATAATCAAGAAGGGCAAGAAATGGTCAGACAGGGTACTTCCTGAACAGAATCTTCTTATGTTTTGGCCTGCCAAATGAGTTCTGTTATACTCACAGACACCATTCAAACAGTTTTAGAAACTTTGGAGTGTTTTCTATCCAAAGCTAATAATTATATGCATATTCTAGTTTCTGGGCAGGACTAATAATCAGATTAAATTGGGTACGTTTTTTATCCAGCCGTGAAAATACTGCCCCCTAGCCATAAGAGGTTAAATTGAGTTGCTCGGTTAAGTGGTTAACTGATTTTTGTCCTCTGACGTCCGTGGGTAGGCAGAGGGAGTCTGGAAGGGCATCAAGGAATCTTTGGGTTGTCTGACAATTTATAGCACAACTTTTAATGCTTCTTGGTTGGGGTCTGAGCAGATTATTTGTTGGATTGCAAATGTAATAAAATGGTGGTCCGATAGTCCAGGATTATGAGGAAAAACATTAAGATCCACAATATTTATTCCATGGGACAAAACAAGGTCCAGAGTATGACTGTGGCAGTGAGTAGGTCCAGAGACATGTTGGACAAAACCCACTGAGTCGATGATGGCTCCGAAAGCCTTTCCATGTGAATATTAAAGTCACCAAAAATTAGAATATTATCTGCGATGACTACAAGGTCCGATAGGAATTCAGGGAACTCAGTGAGGAACGCTGCAAATGGCCCAGGAGGCCTGTAAACAGTAGCTATAAAAAGTGATTGAGTAGGCTGCATAGATTTCATGACTAGAAGCTCAAAAGACGAAAACGTCGTTGTTGTTTTTTTTGTTTGTAAATTTAAATTTGCTATCATAAATGTTAGCAACACCTCCGCCTTTGCGGGATGCGCGGGGGATATGGTCACTAGTGTAACCAGGGGGTGAGGCCTCATTTAACACAGTAAATTCATCAGGCTTAAGCCATGTTTCAGTCAGGCCAATCACATGAAGATTATGATCAGTGATTAGTTCCTTGACTATAACTGCCTTTGAAGTGAGGGATCTAACATTAAGTAGTCCTATTTTGAGATGTGAGGTATCACAATCTCTTTCAATAATGGCAGGGATGGAGGAGGTCTTTATACTAGTGAGATTGCTAAAGCGAACACCGCCATCTTTAACTTTGCCCAACCTAGATCGAGGCACAGACACGGTCTCAATGGGGATAGCTGAGCTGACTACACTGACTGTGCTAGTTTAAAGTCCTGACGAACCATGTCCAGATAAAACTTCCGGGGTGAAAAAGTTGAACGAAAAAAGTTGAGTGAGGGAAAAACTCAAAATATACGGTAATGAAAAAGTAAAAACCGTGAAGTAGTCAGGTAGCAAAGTAAGATCGGCAACAAAACGCACAGCAGCACGAAAACAAGTCTGCAAGTTGTGACCGGAAACAGGAAGTCCAAGAATGAGTAATGAATAAAGAAAATAATACAGTTACAGTTCATTGAAGAATTTAAGACAACTGCAGTTATCCTAGTCTGGCAATGTATCATATTATGCAATACAAACAATAATTTGATACAGTTCCATATCACCTTAAGTTTAATGAGTGACAGCCATTAGGCACAGGGTCGTAAGATCTGTTGCGTTCTAGAAGTACTGCATCAGCTGCTGACTCAACCACACCATTGGCACTCACTCAAAACTGCAGAGTACATACATCATGATATGTTCCTGAATATAGGTATAAGTAGGTGTTATCACACAGCAATAAAGCAAATGTTTCGAGATATCCAACCAATCACTGATGACTAGGCATTCTACAGTCAACACACACCATGTAAAGACCAACAATGACGTTAGAGAAAGCTGATGGTTTTCCTTATTTTATCATGCAAGCAAGCACATGCAATAGATCCTGTTTGGGGATGATTGTACCCTCTTGGTTTCACATTAGAATAAGGAGACCGTTGAAAAGACCCTAAGCAGCCAACTGACTAAAGTCAGTAAGTGGTTATCCATTTAGGCACGACAGAATGTATCCTGTGTGGTTCCAAACACAAAGTGAAAAACTCTCCAACTTCTCAAGTTTAATGGTGTAGCGGTGAAGGAAAAATGCTCTGTTACATACATTGGGATGTGTACTGGACCAACACATGACATGCGAACTTGTGGCTCTGAAGGCCATTGGGAATGTTCTCTCCAGGACAAAGTTACTGGAAAGGGTAGCCAAGTTCCAAGATATAGAGACTATGAGGTCCCTGGCACCATCTCTGATACAGTGCCACTATGACTATGTTTGTATCTCATGCTTCAGTGGCATAACAACAAATCTGAAGGACAAACTTCAAATGGCCCAAAACAAACTAATGAGAATTATACTCAAGCTCAGCCATAGAGACGCACGTTGGTCCTAATCATTTCAGGGAACTAAACTGGCTTCCAGTTGATCTGATGGTGGAGCAGATTAAACTGTTGATGGTTTTTAAAGTGATACATGACCTTTCCCCAGTTACCTGTCTGGTTATTTTAATTTCATTAGAGACTCTCATAGCCATCACACCAGAGCAAGTGTTGGCAATACGAGACAGCTGCTCTATAGGTGTCACGCCTGCCCCCGCTCCCCAGCATTACGCACTCCTGCCACCATCATTACTCAACCTCATCCAGCGATTATTGGACTCAGCTGGACTCAGTCATTTATGTCATTACCTCCCCTATATCTGTCTGGTTCCCAGCTTTATTCCCTGCTGCAGCATTGATTGTCATGTCCTTGTTTTCTCGTGTGCTGACGCTGTGCCTGTCTTGTTTCATGTCTGTTAATTAAATGTTCAACTCCCCGTACCTGCTTCTCGACTCCAGCGTCGGTCATTACAATAGGAGCATGGCTGGAAAAAGCTCTTTACTTAACACTGGTGCAGTGGAATGGTGTACCAAACCATATAAAACCCATGAATACACTAGGAAGTTTTAAGGTTAACCTTAAGAAACTGTGCAAGAAAGAATAATTGTTTCAATGAACATTACTAAATTATTGCTTTTACGGTTTCCTCCCTATTAATGAGACGTATTTCAGATATATTGTGTTTTCATGTTATCTTGTGTATTTTACTTGGTTTCAGGAGGACCAATGGGGATACCCTGTAGCTCAGTTGGTAGAGCATGGTGTTTGCAACACCAGGGTTGTGGGTTTGATTCCCACGGGGGGCCAGCACAGAAAAATAATGTATGAAATGAAATGTATGCATTCACTACTGTAAGTCGCTCTGGATAAGAGTGTCTGCTAAATGACTACAATGTAAATGTAATGATATGTTTCATAACTTGTTTGTGTCATCCTCGTTGATGGTTGTATTGCGGTTTTATTGTGTTTCAAATGTTCAAATAAATAAAAATAGTTACAAAACTTACCATAGTGGAGGTTAGAGAGTAGGAGAAGCCGTATTTCCTGTTTGGAGAAGCAGGAGAAGGGACCACCAGACATCTCTTTAAGGTGTTGTATGACTGTTTCCTCTGGCTGTATGTCCTTATCTATCACTGTCACTGGTAGCTAGCAGTTGACTATCCAAAACACACAGAGAAGAAAGAGTGGAGAGGAGAAAGAGCAGAGACTTCCTTTTGATGAGGGCTGCTGTTCTATATATAATTCCTGAATGTTAGCTGAAAAAGAAGTCACATTCTGTAGTTGCTCTCTGAAGTAACCCCTTCACTCAGCTTGAGAGTTAGAAGATGAGGCGTGGGTGTGTATGGGGTCTGTCACTGTGTTGATCAGTCTGATGGTGGTGGTTTTGGAGCATGTTTCCTAGCTGCTGCTGGTTGTGTGGTTAATGGTCATGGTGTTTCACAGATACCGGTAGCTTTGTTACTTTATGAGCAGACCACTCAATGTTGCAGAGAAAGAGAAAGGAGGGAGATAGAGGGCTCGGAAGAAGAGAGAGTGAGACAGAGAGCGAGATTGAGAGACAGAGAAAGAAAGACTAAGAAGCGAGGGGGGAGAGAGAGAGTGTGTGTGTGTGTGGGGGGGGATTAGAGAGTGAGAGCAAAAATGTCATAACAGTGTCTGTGCAGTTTCATCTTGGCTTCATATGCCTGCAGAAGTGTTTGCATGACTTCTTCTGCCTGCTCATAGGTCAGTTTGACTGAGGGACATGAAACACCTGCCAACTTTTTCAGAAGGTAGTTTGTCCCAGGTTACTGATAGATGCCCCCCTTCTACGTTTCAGGTAACATCTTGTGGTGATGTCACTTCCTGTGACTGTTTCTCAGGAGCAGCGACAATGACCTGGCTGACCACAGAGAAATACACACATAGACACAGAAACGCCCTAACTGGAACAGTGACCTTCCAGACCATGCAGCGACACTCATAAAAGCAGTCAGAGTCATACACCACTAATGTCATTAATCGTTATGTCCTGTCTGTAGGATGAGGAGGCAATATGGGAGAACTGGTAGTCATTCATACGTGGTTACTAGATCCTCAGAACTCCTGCAGAGTATATGACATCATAAAACTGAGAAGAACTGTTCTTTTCAGGCACACTCTTCCCCATAAAGTCCTTCAGAAAATCTCAATGGGTCTTCAGCTGATGGGGTACGACTTTTGAATTTTGCTAAAGGGGCATTTATGTTACATTCTTCAAGACTCAATGGGTAGATATAATTAAGTCCAAAAATGGATGCAGAAATTGCAGATTGCCCTTTAACTCACACATTGTGGAGCCTGAGATCAATACTAGGCTTAAAGAAGTTTTGATCAAATTAGATTGTATGGAAAAGTTGATGACGATGACAATATCCATTTACTGTAAGAAAGCACTAATTACATCCGGTGGATAAAAAATGGTTTATTAAAGAAGCACAATGCAAAGATATTGTAAAAGTACAGGCCATTAGAAGAAAACGTGAATAATACTTTTTGGGAAATTCATATACAAATATGTTATTCTATCATCTGAATAAATCAACAATAAAACTCAATACACAATACAAAGCAGATACAATTGCTGTAGCTGCAGATAAGATGCATCATCATTGCACCATATAGTAAAAAAAAAGAAGCTTTTACAGTGAAACACAATTAAACCATGCTTAAATACAATAAAATAAGTAAGAACTCCTAATAATCATAGCCTCAATTTTGTCCCGCACATTGAACATAGTTGCGGAGAGTCCCTGGAATCCTAGATTCAGATCATTCAGAGGAGAAAAAACATCACCCAGATAGGCCAGTCGTGTGAGAAACCCGTCATCATGCAAGCGGTCAGACAAGTGAAAATTATGGTCAGTAAAGAAAACTTTAAGCTCGTCTCTCAATTAAAAACAACGTGTCAATACTTTTCCCCTTGATAACTAGCGCGCTTCTGTATGTTGTGAAAGCGTTACATGGTTGCTGCCCAGGGGCCATGCTTTAACAAAGTTAACAATTTTCACTGTAGTGTCCAAAACGTCTTTCAAGCTGGCAGGCATTCCCTTGGCAGCAAGAGCCTCTCAGGGGATGCTGCAGTGTACCCAAGTGGCGTGGGGAGCAGCTGCTTGCACGCGCGTTTCCACTCCACTATGTCTTCTTGTCATGGCTTTTGTGCCATCAGTACAGATACCAACACATCTTGACCACCAAAGTCCGTTTGATGTCACAAAGCTGTCCAGTACTTTAAAAATGTCCTCTCCTGTTGTCCTGTTTTCCAGTGGTTTGCAGGTCCTTAATTGACCCCAAATAAATGTAACAGACATATACCAGGAGCTGTGCCAGGCCCTCCACGTCTGTTGACTCATCCAGCTGTAACGTATAAAATTCACTGGCTTGTATGCGAAGCAGTAATTGTTTCAAAACATCTCCTGCCATGTCACTGATGCGTTTTAAAACAGTGTTGTTTGATAAAGGCATTGTCTGTATAGTTTTTTTGGGCTTTTCCCCCAGCATTGTCCCAGCCATATCCACGGCAGCAGGAAGAATTAAGTCCTCCACATTAGTATGGGGGTGGCTTGCCTGTCCTAGTCACTCTTTAGCTCAACATAAGACGCTTCTAGCACTTTCTTATTAATGGTATCTGTTGATTTTATACATGTCTTACTACTCGAAAGATGTCTTAATTCTCGCTCAAAAAACTCCTGTGGCTTTTTTTTCAAATTGGCATGTTTTGTTTCTAAAGGTCTGCGCAAGACTGAAGGTTTCATGAAGTTGTGAGATTGTATTTTTGCACATATAACATACTGTGGCTGAGGAAAGGCACTGCTCCCAATATAAGTGAACCCCAAATCAATGTAATTCTCATAATTTTTGCGCCTCTTCGATGGTCCCTGTCTGTTTATCGGTGCTTTCCCGGGTAAGGGGGCAGTAGCTCTTTGGCTGCATCAGATTCACAACTGTCAGTGCCCATGCTAGCTGGTCTCACAACAAATGTAGAATTACTGTCGCTAGCATTGGATGTGCTCATGGAAGCAGAACAACTTGTGTCATTGACAGGTGCAGGTGTAGTACTGCTGGTAGTATTAGTAGTACCAGTTGAGCTGGTATGTGTCTCTATGGACGCGGGCCTTACTTTTTTACCCATTCCTACATTTTCGAGCAAACGGAATGAGCAGCAGCTACGTTTGGCTACATATGAACCGTTAGTGGAATTCTCACGAGAGAGTAACAGTTAATGTGATTGGATGTTCATTATTTAACTAGGCTACCTGCATTTGAGATTGTGTTGTTATTTCGATGGTTTAATTTTCTTTTTGGCAGAGACTTTTCTCTGCCAAAAAGAAAATTAAACCATCGAAATAACAACACAATCTCAAATGCAGGTAGCCTAGTTAAATAATGAACATCCTCTTTAGGCTACTCAGGTGAGGAAAAAAAACTCACCTAAATGTATAGCCTCGTTGGAAAATTTAAATGAACTGTTTGAAAATGTGAAAAAAATGAATATATATAATATATTTAACATTTTTTACGTGAATCACATTTTTATTTGAAGTACCCCCGACGGCATTGCACTTACCCCTGATCCCTAATCCCTTCCATCTCTGGTCAGTGGTAATAATTAACGCACACATCAAATCAAATCAAATGTTATTTGTCACATGTGCCGAATACAAAAGTGAAATGCTTAGTGGGGCGGCAGGTAGCCTAGAGGTTAGAGCATTGGACAAGATCGAATCTCCGAGCTGACAAGGAAAAAATCTGTTGTTCTGCCCCTGAACAAGGCAGTTAACCCACTGTTCCTGGGCTGTCATTGAAAATAACATTTTGTTTTTAACTGACTTGCCTAGTTAAATAAAGGTAAATAATTAAACTTACAAGCCCCTAACCAACAATGCAGTTTTATGAAAATACCCCCCAAAAAGTAAAAAATAATATATAGAAAAATGTATTCAAAAAAAGTAAAAAAATATGAAAATAACAAACAACAGACAAACACAAACAAACCAAGCACACACACAAGACACATACAATACAGTACATGAACAATCGCCCTGATACACATCATATATACAGACACATTTAAATACAACCATAAACAACACAATAACAAACATATCTATGTAGACAGTAGCTAAACGTATTACTCATAACAGAACGATCTGAGGTGTGGTGTGGTGTGTGTGGTGTGTGTGGTGTGTGTGGTGTGTGTGTGTGTGTGTGTGTGTGTGTGTGTGTGTGTGTGTGTGTGTGTGTGTGTGTGTGTGTGTGTGTGAGTGAGTGAGTGAGTGAGTGAGTGAGTGGAGATGTCCATTTCCGTTGTGCCCCAACAGAGGTTAGCTGGCTTGGCTTGCCACCTGACAACTGAGCAAAGGTTTGAGAGAAGCCCTACACTATATATCTATCTATTTTTACATTTCTCTATAATATTTCTCTCTGTTTTTCTGTGTACGGTGAAGAGGTGTGATCTAAGCGTGAAGTGGTGTGATCTAAGCAGACTGTCATCATATAGGAAGTAGAGGGGTTTGTCAGAAGGACTGTAGTTGTAGAGAAAGTCACTTGTCTGTGGGGACAGAATGGAGCACACCTTGCTCTGTTTGCTACTATGTAAGTACTGAGTTAGTGTGTTTGTTTATGAACACTAATTACCTCATTTACTAAGAATTTAAGGGAAAAAGGAATAAGACATTAATGGAATGAAGACAGTTTCATGCTTTAGCTTTGTTTTTGGTGTTTTAGCACTTATTGAGAAAATATTAGTAAATGTCACTCAAAGGAAATATCAGCAAATATGGTGTAGATATGAAGTAAGAAAGTGACCACCCTACATTGATGTTGTTTCAAACTACAACAAAATGGCCACCCTGACACTTTTTGTGGTATATGGCTGAGGGATGGGGCTAAGGAAATTCATTCATCTACATTGTTTACAATAATTGTCATAAAATAACAATATATTTCGGGTTTATGATGGGATAAGAAGTTGAGGGAATTAAAAGTTTATACTCTTCAAGAATAAATCCATATTATTAATTTAAAGGTAAAAAATGTGTGTAGAAATGATAGATTGTAACATTGAAATAAAGTACAGGGTGGATTTGGTAATCAGTAACATGAATATGGCATGTTATCTATTTCAAGATAATATTGGAGCAATGTGACTTTCTTTGTTGTAGTGCTGAGTACACACATCTACTCTGGACACTTTGAAGATGATGATGGTAACTATTTGTACACTTGATCAAGCCTCCATCTCTTAATGCTTCATCAAATGTTTTATTTGTTATTTTTAAAGCATCTTTTGACTAGACATATTTTTAGTTTTGAGTGTCTCAAAAAAACAATTGTATCATGCTGGTTTTATTTTGTGTAGGACAGGCAATGGCTGTTCTGACCATATACCCCACATCCTCCCAGATATTCAGTGGAGAGTCTGTCACTCTCAGATGTAACATACAGAGGGGAGAAGTCACTGACTGGAAATACACATGGCACAAGGAATATGTAGAATTCCTCAGTAGGGAGAATCAATATGAGATCAGTGTGGTTAAGATCTCAGACAATGGGGACTACAGGTGTCTGGGTACACATATTGATCAGAAGAAGCATTCTGAGTGGAGTGATGCAGTCAGACTGACAGTAACAGGTAAATCATCTTATCTCTCATTCTCATCAGTGCCTCCATGCCCATAACCACTTGACATAGGGCCCCATCTCTCTACATTAGTGTCACTGGTGAGCTTGCTATTAATCTTCAATCACTATCTGGACTTTACGAATTATGTCACACTCAGTTGTGACATACAGGGGGGAGAAGAGATTGAGTATTATGTGGGAAGTCAGTCTACACCAAAACAGAGCCTGAGTACAGAATCAGTCCTGCAAAGAATGTTCTATATACCTGTGAAGGTCTTCAGAAAAGAAATGGCTTAAAACACTCCCAGACAAGTAATGGTATACAATTGACCGTGTTAGCTAAGTCTGTTTTTATGGGATTGAAAGAGAAAGACAGAAGGGATGAGGTCAAATAGCAGACAGTGAGATCAATGATGTAACATAACTGTAGTTAGATTTTTGGGTAAGGTACAATACCATAGTAACAAAATGGGTAAACATTTAAAAGACTGAACATTTGATTTGTGTCATTTCCTTCATAACAGATAAACCCCAAGCTGTCCTAAGTGTCTCTCCTCAGTGGCTGAACCCTGGAGACTCAGTTACTCTGAGATGTGGGGTTGAAGAGTCATCTACAGGCTGGAGGTTCTTCTGGTACCAAACTGTTCCCTACACAGCTGGGTTACTCTCCCTATCAGACAGGTCCTACTCTGTAGAGGCTCTATCTGGCAGTGGGACTACTGAAGACTCCTACACTCTGATCCCTGCTGGTCCAAGTCACACAGGAGGATATGTGTGTAGAGCTGGGAGAGGAGACCCAGTCTATAACACACTCTACAGTGAACCTCAGTTTTTATGGTCAGGAGGTAACTAACTGCATTGAAACTGCATTTAATCATATTTAAGTCACCCTCATGTGTATATATGACTACTGTATACATTTGACTATGTCACTCTTTGTTTCAGATACGCAATCTTCAGTGTCTCTCAAAATAAGACCTAACAGAACTCAACACTTTACATCAAAGTCTCTCTCACTAAGCTGTGAGGAGAAGAGGAACTCTACTGGATGGAGACTGAAGAGATACAGAGAGAAAGCAGTGGAGTCAGAGTGTGGCTCTAACTGGGGATCAATAGCAGGGTCCACATGTACCATCGGGTCCACACGTAAAAAGTACAGTGGAGTGTACTGGTGGGAGTCTGGATCAGGAGAGTACAGTAATGCTGTCAACATCACAGTGGCTGGTACGTCTGTTGTACAACAGTCACTACCCTTTTTTACATTATCTTGTATGATAATGATGTTCAATTCTGTAACTGAATGGTTGCATCTAATAAAATACAAGCTGATGTGAGTGATTACTCCAGATTTACAGTATTATTTATTTTTTATGTTCCACAGTTGGCACTCTGATCCTAGATAGCCCTCCCTATCCCATAACTGAGGGAGACTCTGTGACTCTGAGCTGTACGAATAAAGATCAGGAAACGTACCCTAACCCCAAGGTTGATTTCTACAAAGATGGAGTATTCATCAGGAATGAGACCACAGGAGAGATGACCATCCCTGTAGTATCTAAGTCAGATGAAGGCTTCTATAAGTGTAAATCTAATGAAGGAGAATCACCAGAGAGCTGGGTGACAGTGAGAGGTGAGAAAACGGTCATGATCACATGACCTTTTCATAATATTTGTGGTCATCAGTCGTTTGTAGTGTTAAAAAGCATACTATAGGTTTGGAGTTGCAAGCTCAGGCTGGTCATCTGATCTCAAGTCAGTTGTCAAATATATATTCATTTTGTCCACTAATTTATTTATTTTCTACAACTACCTCAGTGTCGGATGGTGATTTGCTGTTCTCTCTCCAGGCGTAACTCCTGGACCCTCTACATCAGTCCTAGTAGGAGTGGTTGTGGGCCTGGTTGTTGCTGGCATTCTACTGGCCATTCTCCTGGTACTGCTGTGTCGATATAAAAAAGCCGAAGGTGAGACTTTTATCATTCTCATTTAACCTTTTGCTTCATGTTTAGGAGAAAAATTTCTAATTACAAAAGTTTAAAACAGTAACGACTTGAGACAGTTTAATATCATGCATTTCTAATTACAGGTTCCTGTTGCAACAGAATATTCTGGTGAGTACACCTGTCTTTCAACTACGTTCCTTTTCATACAGTAAAATATAATTTCTGTGTTTCATGACTATCCCTCTCCCTCTAGGCCCCACCAGCCCCAGAGGACCAACCTGGACCCCTTACAGGACCAAGGATCTACCCAGGGCCAGGCTCCTGATGCTGGGTATAATAATCTGCAGCATGGTCAGTCTCTCATCACAGACCTCTGTCACTCTCCTCTCTGTAACTTCACATACTGACTCTTCACCATTCACTTTACATACATGTTACCATACTCTATGTCCCTTATCAAGCTGAGGGAAACCAACCTATTAATCTTTCTCTCTCTTCTTTGACCAACAGGTGGCACTAACATCTATGATACAATCACTCCCTCAGACAATGGTACTGGGAAAGGGAAAGGGGGATACCTAGTCAGTTGTACAACTGAATGCCTTCAAATGAAATATGTCTTCCGCATTTAACCCAACCCCTCTGAATCAGAGAAATGCGGTTGGCTGCTTTAATCGACATCCACGTCTTCGGCGCCTGGGGAACAGTGGGTTAACTGCCTTGCTCAGTTGCAGAACGACAGATTTTCACCTTGTCAGCTCGGGGATTCGATCCAGCAACCTTTGGGTTACTGGCCCAGCAACCTAGCCACTAGGCTACCTGTATGTTAAATTTAGCATGAAAACAGTATAGAGTTGTTGTTGCTGTTGTTCTTCATATGTTTAATATTACTAAAATACTAACAGTAAGTAGAGATATTAGTGTATTACCTGTATATTTCAGATGCTGGTGCTGCTACTGCTGGATCAAGTGATGTGATGTACGCCCAGATTCAACTCAAAAAGTTGGACAAGAAAAAGAAAAGTAATTCTCAACTGTCACATAAATTAATACAAAATGTAGCAGTGTTTTTTCCTCATCAAATTTGATAAAAACGTACAAAATCTCTCCTCCTCAGAAATGACAGCTGATCCAAAAGAAAATCCAGTCTATTCTGAGGTCAAGACAGGGAAGACCACAGGTGAGACCCATTCTACAGGTTGGTGGTCAATGAAATCTAAATGTGTGTTTTGGAGTTTCAAAAAAGATGCAGAATAAGCAAATTCCTTAATTTGTTGACTGGAAATGTTCATTTTCAGCAGCAACTGGGCCTGTTGATGTGACCTATGCTGAGGTTGACCTTAAACAGAAGGCCAAAGCCAAGAAGAAAGTAAGACTGGACATCCCTCCTTACATTTTCCCCCAATCATAACCTCACACCTCTGACCCCATATTGAATAGCTGTATAATATTCTATATATAACTGTTATATTATGATGTTTTATCCCCTTACAGAAACAGCAACCCCACCTGAGGCAGATTCAGTCTATTCTCAAGTGAATCCAGGTTCAGCCCCAGGTAAGACTAATAGCCATATGCTATTAATACTTAATGTGATACTAATATGGAACTAATTATCTGATATCAAAGTTTACTGTATCTATTTAACCTCTACGGGCTAGGGGGCAGTATTGAGAATTTTGGAAAAAATATGTGCCCATTTTTAACTGCCACCTACACCAACTCAGAAGCTAGGATATGCATATTATTACCAGATTTGGATAGAAAACACTCTGAATTTTCTAAAACTGTTTGAATGGTGTCCGTAAGTATAACACAACTCATATGGCAGGCAAAAACCTGAGAAAACCTGAGAGAAAAAATAATTTTGTGGCTGTACTATTTTTTTTGAGTCATTGTTTTATAGATACCACAGTGAGAAAGGATTCATTTCGCAACTCCTACGGCTTCCACTAGATGTCAGCGATCTTTATAAAGTTGTTTGAAGCGTCTATGATTAACAGAGATCGAATAAGAATGCAGGGAAGTTGAAGTCCCTGGGATGTCATCACTTCCATTATTGCCTGCACCTGCGCAATCATGAGACACGAGACATTTTTCAAAAACGTTTTTCTAGACATAGGAGAGGTCGGGATGAAACATTACTGATGTTTCACGTTAAAAATGGCTCTAAAGATTGATGCTAAACAACGTTTGACATGTTTGAACGAACGTAAATAGATTATTTTTGTAACTTTTTTAACTTTTCGCCGTGACTTCACACCCCCCCGCGCTACTTTTTAGTAGCCACCGAAGCGCTAACAACATGGAACAACTTGGAGTTATTTGGACATCAATTATGAACTTTGTCAAAAGAAACCACATTTGTTGTCGACCTGGGATTCCTGGAAGTGCCAGTGGATGAAGATAATCAAAGGTAAGGGATTATTGACAATAGTATTATTGATATTACATGGTTACAAGATGATGCTAACCTATATAGCCTAGCCTATTGTTCTTACCACAGCACCCGGTTTATTGCAACTTGTGATTTCCCAGTAAAGTTATTTTGAAATCTGGCAATACAGTAGCATTTACGAAATGTTAAACAATAATTATTTGAATGATAATATTATAATTTACCAATGTTTTCGAATAGTAATTTTGAAAATTGTAACGTTGTTCACCGGAAGCATTTCAGAGAAGAAAAAAATCTGAATTTCACCGCTACTGTAAAATGCTGTTTTTGGATATAAATATGAACTTGATGGAACAAAAAATGCATGTATTGTATAACATAATGTCCTAGGAGTGTCATCTGATGGAGATTGTCAAAGGTTGGTGCATAATTTTAGCTGGTTTCTGCTTTTGGTGACGCCTGACCTTGAATTGAAAATGCATGTTTGTACTTTTGTGGCTATGTACTGTCCTAACATAATCTAACTTTATGCTTTTGCCGTAAAGCCTCTTTCAAAATCGAACAATGTGGTTAGATTAAGGAGATGTTTATCTTTTAAATGGTGTAAAATAGTTGATTGTTTGAGAAATTGAAATTATTAGATTTTTGATGTTTTGAATTTCCAGCCTTGCTAGCAATCCCGTCTCAGGGTTCATTGCTAACCCGTAGCCCCAACAGGTTTTTAAGAAGTTGTAGCTCTTCTCTGTCTGCATTAACAAGGACAACACAAAGGTCTTTCCCATCATTGTATGATTTTTTGTGTGCAAATAAACTCAAGCTTACGCACAATGTCAAATGTGATATAGCGAAGCACGTGAGTGAGTTGGGTGCGCAATTACGCAGGTACTATCCCGAAACGGATGACACAAACAACTGTATTCGTTATCCCTTTCATGCCCTGCCTCCAGTTCACTTACCGATATCTGAACAAGAGAGCCTCATTGAAATTGCAACAAGCGGTTCTGTGAAAATTTAATTTAATCAGAAGCCACTGCCAGATTTCTGGATTGGGCTGCTCTCTGAGTATTCTGCCTTGGCAAATCGCGCTGTTAAGACACAGATGCCCTTTGCAACCACGTACCTATTCTTGGGATGTGCTAAACTTTGAACATTGAGATATTAAATGAATGATAGGAAATGAAAGAGACTGGGTTATGTTAGAAGTTAATGGTTCTCAGAAGAAAGAAGGTGTTGGAATGTGTTGGGGGACGGGAGCAGAGCACAGTGTTGATACAGGAAAGACAGATGGACATCTGTGGATTAGATGAAAGAGGGGCTGAGGTCAGGAGGTGAGGACAGATTCTCATCTGGGGACTAATAAAGGTTTGGCATCCTGTTACCTTTTTTAACACGTTTCCTGTTAAAGCATAAGAAGGATTGGAGAGAAGGAGGAGTGTCTTAAGTGGGATATATATCTGAGTGGGTCAAATGTTGGGTTGTCTGTTTTCAGCTGTACAGAACCTTTGGGGAATGATTAAACTTGGTTAAAACTTAAAACACTCCCTTTTCATTAACCTGTGGTGAGTTATTCACAATTTTCGATGAACAAATAAGGTTTTATATGTAAGATAGTTGAATAAAGAGCAAAATTATTGATTATTATAATATTATTATTTGTGCCCTGGTCCTATAAGAGCTCTTCGTATACATTATATTTCTTCAAGAAGGCAGTGAGTTGCTGCACAACAGCTTTTTCTAAAATGTTTCAGCGGAATGGGAGACTCAAAATAGGCTGATAGTTTTTTACATTTTCCGGGTCAAGGTTCGGCTTTTTCAAGAGAGGCTTTATCACTGACACTTTTAGTGAGTTTGGTACACATCCGATGGATAGGGCGCCATTTATTATGTTCGACATGGGAGGGCTAAGCACGGGAAGTAGCTCTTTCAGTAGTTTAGTTGGAATAGGGTCCAGTATGCATTTTATTTTAATAAATGTGTCAAGAGATAGTATTAAAAAACTTGATTGTCTCTATTGATCCTAGGTCCTGGCAGTTCTGTGCAGACTCAAGACAACTGAGCTTTACATTTTTTTTTCTAATTATCATCATCTTTTCATCGAAGAAGTTCATGAATTCATCACTAATGAAGTGAAAACCATCCTCTCTTGTTGAATGCTGCTTTTTTGTTAGCTTTGCGACAGTACTGAAAATACATTTTGGATTGTTCTTATTCTCCTCAATTAGGATGGAAAAATAGGATGATCGAGCAGTAGTGATATTGCACGGTACTGTCTGTCCAAGCTAGTCGGAAGACGTTTTGTGGAGCGACATTTCCGTTCCAATTTTCTGTATACCACAGAGCAATTTTTTTTCTCACAAATGCTTATTGTTTTTAGCTGTGCGACTACATCTAGGGTATTACGCAAGTTTAAATTTAGATCCTGAGTTAGGTGGTTAACCAATATTTGTATTCCGACATCCTTGAGTAGGTGGAGGGAGTCTGTGACAACAAGTTTGGACCCCCTTGTGGCCCCCCTAAATGTGGAGTATGAAATCATTTTAACATAACTCATTTTTGCTATCGTTCTTTTTTTTAAACAAACTTCAGTTAGTGCTAAATACGGCTGCTAGAATCCTGACTAGAACCAAAAAATGTGATCATATTACTCCAGTGCTAGCCTCCCTACACTGGCTTCCTGTTAAGGCAAGGGCTGATTTCAAGGTTTTACTGCTAACCTACAAAGCATTACATGGGCTTGCTCCTACCTATCTTTCCGATTTGGTCCTGCCGTACATATCTACACGTACGCTACGGTCACAAGACGCAGGCCTCCTAATTGTCTCTAGAATTTCTAAGCAAACGGCTGGAGGTAGGGCTTTCTCCTATAGAGCTCCATTTTTATGGAATGGTCTGCCTACCCATGTGAGAGATGCAGACTCAGTCTCAACCTTTAAGTCTTTACTGAAGACTTATCTCTTCAGTAGGTCCTATGATTAACCTCTACGGGCTAGGGGGCAGCATTGAGAATTTTGGAAAAAATATGTTCCCATTTTTAACTGCCTCCTACACCAACTCAGAAGCTAGAATATGCATATTATTGTTCAGGTTTGGATAGAAAACACTCTGAATTTTCTAAAACTGTTTGAATGGTGTCTGTGAGTATAACAGAACTCCTATGGCAGGCAAAAACCTGACAAGGTTTCAAGCAGGAAGTACCCTGTCTGACAAGGAGTCGTGCGTCTTACATCTTTTTATTGAAAAGTAAGGATCTTAGCTGTAACGTGACAATTCCCAGGGCTCCAATAGGCTCTCAGAGCCCGGGAAATAACTGAAGGTTTACGAGGGAGCCTCAGGCTGAAACACATTATCACCTTTTGTAAGTGTCGACTCAGAGGACCTTTGAATGAGGCGCGTGCACGAGTCTCTCCTGAGGAGAAATTTTATTCGGCTGTTTAGGCTCAATGCATACTCCCGGTTGGAATATTATCACTTATCTACGAGATAAATGGCATAAAAATTGGTTTTAAACAGCGGTTGACATGCTTCGAAGTACGGTAATGGAATATTTAGACATTTTTGACACGCCAATGCGCCATGCCGTGAAGAAGCATTCTGATAGTGTCTAGAACTCACGAACAAAACGTCGCTGTTTGGATATAACGATGGATTATTTGGGACCAAACCAACATTTGTTATTGAAGTAGAAGTCCTGGCAGTGTATTCTGATGAAGAACAAGCAAGGTAAGAACATTTTTCTTATAGGAAATGTGATTTTGGTGGAGGCTGACCTGGGTGGGTATCTAAATAGCTAGCCCTGTAATGCCGGGCTATGTACTTAGATTATTGCAAAATGTGCTTCATCCGAAAAGCTATTTTAAAATCGGACATATCGAGTGCATAGAGGAGTAATGTATCTATAATTCTTAAAATAATTGTTATGCTTTTTGTGAACGTTTATCGTGAGCAATTTAGCAAACTGTTAGTAAATTCCCCGGAAGTTTGCGGGGGTTATGCTTTTTCTGAACGTCACATGCTAATGTAAAAAGCTGGTTTTTGATATAAATATGAACTTGATTGAACAGACATGCATGTATTGTATAACACAATGTCCTAGGTGTGTCATCTGATGAAGATCATCAAAGGTTAGTGCTGCATTTAGCTGTGGTTTGGGTTTATGTGACATGATATGCTAGCTTGAAAAAAGGGTGTCTGATTTTTTCTGGATGGGCACTCTGCTGACATAATCTAATGTTTTGCTTTCGTTGTAAAGCCTTTTTGAAATCGGACAGTGGGTTAGATTAACGAGATTCTTGTCTTTAAATAGCTGTAAAATAGTCATATGTTTGAGAAATTGAAGTAATAGTATTTCTAACGATTCAAAAATCGCGCCACTGGATTTCAGTGGCTGTTACGTAGGTGGGACGATTTCGTCCCACATACCCTAGAGAGGTTAAGTGTAGTCTGGCCCAGGAGTGTGAAGGTGAACGGAAAGGCTGGAGCAACGAACCGCCCTTGCTGTCTCTGCCTTGCCGGTTCCCCTCTTTCCACTGGGATTCTCTGCCTCTAACCCTATTACAGGGGCTGAGTCACTGACTTACTGGTGTTCTTCCATGCTGTCCATGGGAGGGGTGCGTCACTTGAGTGGGTTGAGTCACTGACATGGTCTTCCTGTCTGGGTTGGCGCCCCCCCCCCCTTGGGTTGTGCCATGGCGGAGATTTTGTGGGCTATACTCGGCCTTGTCTTCGGACGGTAAGTTGGTGGTTTTAGACATCCCTCTAGTGGTGTGGGGGCTGTGCTTTGGCAAAGTGGGTGGGGTTATATCCTGCCTGTTTGGCCCTGTCCGGGGGTATCATCGGATGGGGCCACAGTGTCTTCTGATCCCTCCTGTCTCATCCTCCAGTATTTATGCTGCAGTAGTTTATGTGCCGGGGGACTAGGGTCAGTCTGTTACATCTGGAGTATTCTCTTGTCATATCCGGTGTCCTGTGTGAATTTAAATATGCTCTCTCTAATTCTCTCTTTCTCTCTTTCTTTCTTTCTCTCGGAGGACCTGAGCCCTAGGACCATGCCTCCGGACTACCTGGCATGATGACTCCTTGCTGTCCCCAGTCCACCTGGCCATGCTGCTGCTCCAGTTTCAACTGTTCTGCCTGCGGCTACGGAACCCTGACCTGTTCACCGGACGTGCTTGTTGCACCCTCGACAACTACAATGATTATTATTATTTGACCATGCTGGTCATTTATGAACATTTTAACATCTTGACCATGTTCTGTTATAATATCCACCCGGCACAGCCAGAAGAGGACTGGCCACCCCTCATAGCCTGGTTCCTCTCTAGGTTTCTTCCTAGGTTTTTGGCCTTTCTAGGGAGTTTTTCCTAGGGAGTTTTTCCTAGCCACCGTGCTTCTTTTACATGCATTGCTTGCTGTTTGGGGTTTTAGGCTGAGTTTCTGTACAGCACTTTGAGATTTCAGCTGATATACGAAGGGCTATATAAATAAATTTGATTTGATTTGATTTTTACATCCGTTATTAGACAGTGGCAACGCGGAACACTAATTTAACCCACACATTTTCTAGAGGGACGGCTTTAAGCGGAACACAGCAGTATCATACCACATGCAAAATGTTATGACAACAATAACGTCTAATGTAACTGGCCCCTCTAACACTACAACTGGCCCCCACAGTTGAAATGGTCTAGAACCGCCACTGCCTTGGTTGGGGTCTGAGCAGATTATTTGTTGCGAATGCAAATCTCTCTAATGTCAATATGGCTTGTATACTGATGTTGTGGTTAGTTATCATTGTTTTGGTTTACTGCAGAGCCCCTAGACCCACTCAACATGCCTCAGAAACCTCCTTTGTCCCACCTCCCACACATGCGGTGACCTCACCCAGCATAACTACTGCGTCTAGACTTGCAACGTCTCTTATCATCACTCAATGCCTGGGTTTACCTCCACTGTACCCGCACCCTACTATACCCCTGTCTGTACATTATGACCTGAATCTATCCTACCATGCCCAGTAATCTGCTCCTTTTATTCTCTGTCCCCAACGCACTAAACAACCAGTTTTGATCTCCTTTAGCCGTACCCTCATCCTACTCGTCCTCTGTTCCTCGGGTGATGTGGAGGTTAAACCAGGCCCTGCATGTCCCCAGGCGCTCTCATTTGTTGACTTCTGTAACCGAAAAAGCCTTGGTTTTATGCATGTTAACATCAGAAGCCTCCTCCCTAAGTTTTGTTTTACTCACTGCTTTAGCACACTCCGCCAACACTGATGTCCTTGCCGTGTCTGAATCCTGACTTTGGAAGGCCACCAAAAATTCCATCCCCAACTACAACATTTTCCGTCAAGATAGAACTGCCAAAGGGGGAGGAGTTGCAATCTACTGCAGAAATAGCTTGCAAAGTTCTGTCATATTTTCCAGGTCTATGCCCAAACAGTTCGAGCATCTCATTTTAAAAATGTATCTCTCCAGAAATAAGTCTCTCACTGTTGCTGCCTGTTATAGACCCCCCTCAGCTCCCAGCTGTGCCCTGGACACCATATGTGAATTGTTTGCCCCCAATCTATCTTCAGAGTACGTTCTGTTCGGTGACCTAAACTGGGACATTCTTAACACCCCAGCAGTCCTACAATCTAAGCTAGATGCCCTCAATCTCACACAAATGATCAAGAAAACCACCAGGTACATCCCTAAATCCGTAAACATGGGCACCCTCATAGATATTATCCTGACCAACTAGCCCTCCAAATACACCTCTGCTGTTTTCAATCAGGATCTCAGCGATCACTGCCTCATTGCCTGCATCCGCTATGGGTCCGCGGTCAAACGACCACCCCTCATCACTGTCAAACGCTCCCTAAAACACTTCTGTGAGCAGGCCTTTCTAATCGACCTGGCCCGGGTATCCTGGAAGGATATTGACCTCATCCCGTCAGTCGAGGATGCCTGGTCGTTCTTTAAAAGTAATTTCCTCACCATCTTAAACAAGCATGCCCCTTTCAAAAAATGTAGAACTAAGAACAGATATAGCCCTTGGTTCACGCCAGACCTGACTACCGTCGACCAGCATAAAAACATCCTGTGGCGGACTGCAATAGCATCGAATAGTCCCCTGATATGCAACTGTTCAGGGAAGTCAGGAACCAATACACACAGTCAGTCAGGAAAGCAAAGGCTAGCTTTTTCAAACAGAAATTTGCATCCTGTAGCTCTAACTCCAAAAAGTTTTGGTACACTGTACAGTCCATGGAGAACAAGAGCACCTCCTCCCAGCTGCCCACTGCACTGAGGCTAAGTGACATGGTCACCACCGATAAATCCATGATAATCCAAAATTTCAATAAGCATTTCTCTACGGCTGGCCATGATTTGCTCCTGGCTACCCCAACCCCGGCCAACAGCTCCGCACCCCTTGCAGCTACTTGCCCGAGCCTCCCCAGCTTCTCCTTCACCCAAATGCAGATCGCAGATCTTCTGAAAGAGCTGCAAAACCTGGACCCGTAGAAATCAGCTGGGCTAGACAATCTGGACCCTCTCTTTCTAAAATTATCCGCTGCCATTGTTGCAACCCCTATTACCAGTCTGTTCAACCTCTCTTTCGTATCGTCTGAGATCCCTAAAGATTAGAAAGCTGCCGCGGTCATCCCCCTCTTCAAAGGGGGTGACACTCTAGACCCAAACTGTTACAGACCTATATCCATCCAGCCCTGCCTTTCTAAAGTCTTTGAAAGAAGCCAAGTTAATAAACAGATCACTGACCATTTCGAATCCCACCGTACCTTCTCCCCTGTGCAATCTGGTTTCCGAGCTGGTCACGGGTGCACCTCAGCCATGCTCAAGGTACTAAACGATATCATAACCGCCATCGATAAAAGACAGTACTGTGCAGCCGTCTTCATCGACCTGGCCAAGGCTTTCGACTCTGTCAATCACCGTATTCTTAACGGCAGACTCAATAGCCTTGGTTTCTCAAATGACTGCCTCGCCTGGTTCAAAAACTACTTCGCAGACAGAGTTCAGTGTGTAAAATCAGAGGGCCTGTTGTCCGGACCTCTGGCAGTCTCTATGGGAGTACCTCAGGGTTCAATTCTCGGGTCGACTCTTTCCTCTGTATATATCAACGATGTCGCTCTTGCTGCGGGTGATTCCCTGATCCACCTTTGCGCAGACGACACCATTCTGTATACATCTGGCCCTTCTTTGGACACTGTGTTATCTAACCTCCAACAAACTTCAATGCCATACAAACCTCCTTCCGTGGCCTCCAACTGCTCTTAAATGCTAGCAAAACCAAATGCATGCTTTTCAACCGTTCGCTGCCTGCACCCGCCCGCCCGACTAGCATCACTACTCTGGACGGTTCTGACCTAGAATACGTGGACAACTACAAATACCTAGGTGTCTGGCTAGACTGTAAACTCTCCTTCCAGACTCATATCAAACATCTCCAATCCAAAATCAAATCTTGAATCAGCTTTCTATTTCACAACAAAGCCTCCTTCACTCACACCGCCAAACTTACCCTAGTAAAACTGACTATCCTAACGATCCTCGACTTCGGTGATGTCATCTACAAAATAGCTTCCAATACTCTACTCAGCAAATTGGATGCAGTCTATCACAGTGCCATCCGTTTTGTTACCAAAGCGCCTTATTCCACCCACCACTGCGACCTGTATGCTCTAGTTGACTGGCCCTCGCTACTTATATTCGTCGCCAGACCAACTGGCTCCAGGTCATCTTTAAGTCTATGCTAGGTAAAGCTCCGCCTTATCTCAGCTCACTGGTCACGATAACAACACCCACCCGTAGCACGCGCTCAAGCAGGTATATCTCACTGGTCATCCCCAAAGCCAACACCTCCTTTGGCCGCCTTTCCTTCCAGTTCTCTCCTGCCAGTGACTGGAACGAGTTGCAAAAATGGCTGAAGCTGGAGACTTACATTTCCCTCACTAACTTTAAACATCAGCTATCTGAGCAGCTAACCGATCACTGCAGCTGTACATAGTCCATCTGTAAATAGCCCACCCAATCTACCCACCTCATCCCCATATTGTTTTTATTTCCTTTGCTGCTCTTTTGCACACCAGTATCACTATTTACACACCATAATCTGCTCATCATCATCTGCTCATCTATCACTCCAGTGTTAATCTGCTAAATTGTAATTACTTTGCTACTAGGGCCTATTTATTACCTTACCTCCTCATTCCTTTCCACACACTGTATATAGACTTTCTTTTTTCTATTGTGTTATTGACAATACGCTTGTTTATTCCATGTGTAACTCTGTTGTTGTTTCTGTCGCACTGCTTTGCTTTATCTTGGCCATGTTGCAGTTGTAAATGAGTACTTGTTCTCAACTAGTTTACCTGGTTAAATAACGGTGAAATAAATACAAATAAATAAAAAAGATGAGTAAAAAAGACTGATTAAATAAATAATACAAATACTGAGCTACAGGAGTATTTTTTCTCTCAAAAAGATACAGGTCAAAGTTATTGCACCAGGACCAGCGGAAGCAAAATAGTCCTATCTTTCTTTCAACACAACCCACGACTGGCATTCGTGGCCAAAGACATCTATTTGCATGTCATCTGACCATCGCACCAGTTTCAGTCAAAGTGGCAATGCTTTTTAGCAAACTCCAGGTGTTTAAATTTGTTGGATGACATTCAAATATTACTATTTTGCGTTGAAAGAAAGATGCATATGCAAAAAAGAACACCAAATTTGACAAACTGACTTGTTGGAAAGGTGGCATCCTATGACAGTGCCATGTTAAAGTCACTGAGCTCCTCAGAACTGCCATTATACTGCAAATGTTTGTCTATGGAGATTGCATGTCTGTGTGCTCGATTTTATACACCTGTCAGCAACTGGTGTGGTTGAAATAGCCAAATCCACTAATTTGAAGGGGTGTCTACATACCTTTGCATACATAGTGTAGATAGATAGATAGCATCTGTTTTTCTATAACCTGAAAGAGTCATATGGCTTTCCCCATAGTAGAACCTTTTGACGAATCCTATTTTCTACAGAGTAGAACCTTTTTGGGTTCAATGTGGAACCCTATCCACAGAACAATTTCTCTATGTGTCTCTATGATCACAGTGGGAAAAGATAGCTTCATACAGCGCCTTCCTTCAACAACCCACATTGCTAAAGACGAAGACAGCAAACCATGACCACCCAACTATGACAAACAAGTGACCGAATGTGAAGTTCCTCAGTCTTTTAATTTCATACACTGCACTGGAAAAAGTCAAACTTAACCAATTGCTTAATTATCATTATTATGCAGGTTGAGTGGACTTAAAAAGGACAAGAATTTGAGCCAATGTGTTAGAGTCTTTAGTCAACAAACTCTGCTTGAAGTCAGTTGTATTTGAACAAGCTTGTTGAGTAAAATAAAAATGTTATGTTTGCTAAAAACAACTCAAAACAACAGCAATCATTATCATTATCATTATTCCAGCATGATCTCTTGAAGGTTGATTTTCAAAATGGTTTGTTTCAATAAATGTGAATTTGCATGTACTATGACTGGTTGCTTATGCTAAAGAAACATAGATAACATACATTTTTCTAAACTAATCCAATCTGTTAGTAGTTCGACTTATTTTACACATTAATCAAATCAAATTTTATTTGTCACATACACATGGTTAGCAGATGTTAATGCGAGTGTAGCGAAATGCTTGTGCTTCTAGTTCCGCAGTAATATCTAACAAGTAATCTAACAATTTCACAACAACTACCTTATAAACACAAGTGTAAAGGAGTGAATAAGAATATGTACATAAAAATATATGGATGAGCGATGGCCAAACGGCATAGGCAAGATACAGTAGATGGTATAGAGTACAGTATATACATACGAGATGAGTAATGTAGGGTATGTAAACATTATATAAAGTGGAATTGTTTAAAGTGGATACATTTATTACATCCAATTGATAATTATTAAAGTGGCTAGAGATGAGTCAGTATGTTAGCAGCAGACACTCAATGTTAGTGATGGCTGTTTAACAGTCTGATGGCCTTGAGATAGAAGCTGTTTTTCAGTCTCTCGGTCCCAGCTTTGATGCACCTGTACTGACCTCACCTTCTGGATGATAGCGGGGTGAACAGGCAGTTGCTCAGGTGATTGTTGTCCTTGATGATCTTTCTGGCCTTCCTGTGACATCGGGTGGTGTAGGTGTCCTGGAGGGCAGGTAGTTTGCCCCCAGTGATGAATTGTGCAGACCTCACTACCCTCTGGAGAGCCTTACGGTTGTGGGCGGAGCAGTTGCCGTACCAGGCGGAGATACAGACCGACAGGATGCTCTCGATTGTGCATCTGTAAAAGTTTGTGAGTGTTTTTGGTGACAAGTCGAATTTCTTCAGCCTCCTGAGGTTGAAGAGGCACTGCTGCGTCTTCTTCACCACGCTGTCTGTGTGGGTGGATCCTTTCAGTTTGTCCGTGATGTGTACGCCGAGGAACTTAAAACTTTCCACCTTCTCCACTACTGTCCCGTTGATGTGGATAGGGGGCTGCTGCCTCTGCTGTTTCCTGAAGTCCACGATCATCTCTTTTGTTTTGTTGACATTGAGTGTGAGGTTTTTTTCCTGACACCCCACTCCGAGGGCCCTCACCTCCTCCCTGTAGGCCGTCATACCCAGGAATTAATGAAGGGTCTCAATCTCTCTAATTTTTTGCAAATCTCCCCAAAATCATATCAGCTGAAGAATACTTCTAGAACCACCTGAAATGTCACTTTGAGTATAGTGGAGGCCCCTAAGCTGTACATACCTGTGTTACTTCGGCCCCTGCAGTAGCACACTGCCACAGCTACACACTCCATAGCCGATGTGAGTAAGACCTTTAAACAGGTCAACATTCACAAGGCCGCAGGGCCAGATGGATTACCAGGACATGTACTCCGAACATGCGCTGACCAACTGGCAGGTGTCTTCGCTGACATTTTCAACATGTCCATGTCCGAGTCTGTAATACCATATTGTTTTAAGCAGACCTCCATAGTGCCTGTGCCAAAGAACACTAAGGTAGCCTGACTACATGAAAATGCTTTGAATTGACTACAGCTCAGCGTTCAACACCCTAGTGCCCTCAAAACTCATCACTAAACTAAGGACCCTGGGACTAAACATCTCCCTCTGCAACTGGATCCTGGACTTCCTGACGGGCCTCCCCCAGGTGGTAAGAGCAGGTAACACATCCACCAAGCTGATCCTCAACACAGGGGCCCCTCAGGGGTGCGTGCTCAGTCCCTTTTTGTACTCTCTGTTCACTCTTGACTGCATGGCCAGGCACGACTCCAACACCTTCAATAAGTTTGCCGATGACACAACAGTGGTAGGCCTGATCACAGACAACGATGAGACAGCCTATAGGGAGGAGGTCAGATATCTGATCGTGTGGTGCAAGACAAACTCTCCCTCAACGTGATCAAGACAAAGGAGATGATCGTGGACTACAAGAAAAAGAGGACCGAGCACACCCCCATTCTTATCAATGGGGCTGCAGTGGAGCAGGTTTAGAGCTTCAATTTCCTTGGTGTCCACATCACCAACAAACTAACATGGTCCATGCACACCAAGACAGTCGTGAAGAGGGCACAACAAAACCTATTCCCCCTCAGGAGACTGAAAATATTTGGCATGGGTCCTCAGATCCTCAAAAAGATCAACAGCTTCACCATCGAGAGCATCCTGACTGGTTGCATCTCTGCCTGGCATGGCAACTGCTCTGCCTCCGATCGCAAGGCACTACAGAGTGTAGTGCGTACGGCCCAGTACATCACTGGGGCCAAGATTCCTGCCATCCAGGACCTCTATATCAGGCGGTGTCAGAGGAAGGCCCTAAAAATTGTCAACGACTCCAGCCACCCTAGTCATAGACTGTTCTCTCTGCTACCGCACAGAAAGCGGAACCGGAGCGCCAAGTCTAGGTCCAAAAGACTTCTTAACAGCTTCTACCACCAAGCCATGACTCCTGAACAGCTAATCAAATGGCTACCTTGACTATTTGCATTGCCCCCCCCCAATGTATGCTGCTGTTACTTTCTGTTTATTATCTATGCATAGTCACTTTAATAACTCGACCCACACGTATATATTACCTCAATTACCTTGACTAACCGGTGTCCCCGCATATTGACGCGTATACCCCCTGTATATAGCCTCGCAATTGTTATTTTACTGCTGCTCTTTAATTATTTGTTACTTTAATTTTTTACTTAAGGGCTTGTCAGTTAGCATTTCACTGTAAGGTCTACCTGTTGTATTCAACTTATGTGACAAAGACAATTTGATTTAATTTAAGATCTGTTGCATTCTAGAAGCACTGCAACAGCTGCTGACCCAACCACACCATTGCCACTCATTCAGGACTGCACAATCAGTATGTCATAATATGTCGCTGAATATAGGTATTATGTAGGTGTTATCACACAGTCATTTTTGTTTTCATGTATTTTCAAGAGGACCACAATGGGGATATGTTTTTAAACTTGTTTGTGTAATCTTCGTTAATGGTTGTATTGGGGTTTGTATTGTGTTTAAAATGTTCAAATGAATAAAAATTGTTACAAACTTACCATAGTGGAGGTTGGAGAGAAGGAGAAGTAGTATTCCCTGTTTTGAGAAGCAGGAGAAAGGACCACCAGACATCTCTTTAAGGCAATGATTATTTCCTCTGGCTGTATGTCCTTACAGTGGCTTGCGAAAGTATTCACCCCCTTGGCATTTTTCCTATTTTGTTGCCTTACAACCTGGAATTAAAATGGATTTGGGGGGGGGGGGGTTGTATAATTTGATTCGCACAACATGCCTACCACTTTGAAGATGCAAAATATTTTTCATTGTGAAACAGACAAGAAATAAGCAATTACATCTGCAAGTCTCTTGGGGTATGTCTCTATAAGCTTGGCACATCTAGCCACTGGGATTTTTGCCCATTGTTCAAGCCAAAACTGCTCCAGCTCCTTCAAGTTGGATGGGTTCCGCTGGTGTACAGCAATCTTTACGTCTTACCACATATTCTCAATTAGTTTGAGGTCTGGGCTTTGACTAGGCCATTCCAAGACATTTACATTTTCCCCCTTAAACCACTCAAGTGTTGCTTTAGCAGTATGCTTAGGGTCATTCTCCTGCTGGAAGTTGAACCTCCGTCCCAGTCTCAAATCTCTGGAAGACTGAAACAGGTTTCCCTCAAGGATTTCCCTGTATTTAGCGCCAGCCATCATTCCTTCAATTCTGACCAGTTTCCCAGTCCATGCCGATGAAAAACACCCCCTCAGCATGATGATGCCACTACCATAATTCACTGTGGGGATGGTGCTCTCGGGGTGATGAGAGGTATTGGGTTTGCCTCAGACATAGCGTTTTCCTTGATGGCCAAAAAGCTATGTTTTAGTCTCATCTGACCAGAGCACCTTCTTCCATGTGTTTAGGGAGTCTCCCACATGCCTTTTGGCAAACACCAAATGCATTTGCTTATTTTTTTCTTTAGGCAATGGCTTTTTTCTGGCCACTCTTCCGTAAAGCCCAGCTCTGTGGAGTGTACAGCTTAAAGAGGTCCTATGGACAGATACTCCAATCTCTGCTGTGGAGCTTTGCAGCTCCTTCAGGGTTATCTTTGGTCTCTTTGTTACATCTCTGATTACTGCCCTCCTTGCCTGGTCCGTGAGTTTTGGTGGGCGCCCTCTCTTGGCAGGTTTCTTGTGGTGCCATATTCTTTCCATTCTTTAATAATGGATTTAATGGTGCTGAGTGGGATGTTCAAAGTGTTGGTTATTTTTTTATAACCCAACTGTGATCTGTACCTCTCCACAACTTTGTCCCTGACCTGTTTGGAGAGCTCCTTGGTCTTCATGGTGCCGCTTGCTTGGTGGTGCCCCATGCTTAGTGGTGTTGCAGACTATACTTTTGCAAGGCACTGTATATATCACTGTCACTGATAGCTAGCAGTTGACTAACAAAAACACACAGAGAAGAAAGAGTAGAGAAGAGATAGAGCAGAGACTTCCTTTTGATGAAGGCTGCTGTTCTATAAAATAATTCCTGTATGTTAGTTGAAAAGGAAGTCACATTTTATAGTTGCTCTCTGAAAATTACCCTTCACTCAGCTTGAGAGTGAGAAGATGAGGCGTGGGTGTGTTTGGAGTCTGTCACTGTGTTGATCAGTCTGATGGTGGTGGTTTTGGAGCATGTGTTTCCTTGCTGCTGATGGTTGTGTGGTTAATGGTCATGGTGTTTCACAGATACCGGTAGCTTTGTTACTTTATGAGAAGACCACTCAAAGTTGCAGAGAAAGATAGAGGGAGATAGACGGCTCAGGGGAAGAGAGAGAGAGAAGGAGAAAAAATCATAGATAAATAGATACAGAGAAAGAGAGAGAGAACAAAAGAGAAAAAGAGAGGGGGGGTTAGAGAGAGCGAGCGAGAGAGAGCAAAAATATAATGTGTGTGCATTTTCATCTTGGCTTCATATGCCTGCAGAAGTGTTTACATGACTTCTTCTGCATGCTCGTAGGTCAGTGTGGCTGAGGGACATGAAACACCTGCCAACTTTCTTGTTAGGTAGTGTGTCCCAGGTTACTGACAAAGGCCCCTATTCTTCGTTTTAGGTAACATCTTGTGGTGATGTCACTTCCTGTGACTTGTGGTTTCTGTGGCGACCTGTTTCTGTTGCTCAGGAGCAGTGACAATGACCGGGCTGTGTCTGTCTGACAACATAGACATAACCATGCAGGGACACTGAAAATAGCAGTCAGAGTCATAAAACACTAATGTCAATAATTATCATGACCTGTCTGTTGGATGAGGAGGCAATATGGGAGAACTGGTACTCATGCATACGTAGGTTACTATGTGGAATTCAACACAGAAATGAAAATATTAAATATTGTTTCCATTTAAATACCACACCCTGGCTAATGTGTCTTACCTTTGCTTACTTGGAATATCCTTTTGCCATCATAGCATGTCCACATTTCAATATTAAAAAGGAAGTGATACACAGTACCAGTACTACCAGCTCCTCAGAACTCCTGCAGAGTATATGACATCATAAAACTGAGAAGAACTCTTCTCTTCAGGCACAATCGTCCCCAAAAAGTCATTCTGAAAAACTCAATGGGTCTTCAGCTGATGGGGTACGGCTTTTGAACTTTACTCATTTGGCGTTTATGTATTATATTTATCAAGATTCAATGGGTAGATATAATTAAGTCCAAAAATGTATGTAGAAATTGCAGATTTCGCCTTTAACTCACACTTTGTGGAGCCTGAGATCTATACTAGGCTGAAAGGAGGTTTGACCAAATTAGGTTGTATGAAAAAGTTGAAGATGATAATATCCATGTACTGTAAGAAAGCACTCATGCTATCTGGTGGATAAAAATGTTTTATTAAAAAAGCACAATGCAAAGATATTGTCAAAGTACAGGCCGTTAGAAGAAAATGTGAATAATACTTTTTGGGAAATTCATATACAAATATGTTATTCTATCATCTGAATGACAGATATAACTCAACAACACAATTTAATACACAATACAAAGCAGATACAATTACTTTAGCTGCAGATATGATCCATCATCTTAACACCATATAATTAAAAAAAGCTGTTATATTAATACACAATTAAACCATGCGTACATACAATATATCTGTTGGTAAATAAAATTTACAAAAATCCTTATTGTACACTAAGTTATTGCGTGTGTGTGTGTGTGTGTGTGTGTGTGTGTGTGTGTGTGTGTGTGTGTGTGTGTGTGTGTGTGTGTGCGTGTGTGTGTGTGTGTGTGTGTGTGTGTGTTTGCTTGTGTACGTTGAGCTTGCATAATCAATGTTGCTGGGTTCCTTCTGTTCCTTCTCTGATGGTGTGTCCCTCCATCCCTCCTTCTCTCCATTGTTCCATCCGTCCGTCACACCATCCCTCCATCTTTCCATCCTTCCATCACTCCGTCCCTCCATCCCTTCCCCCCAAAAGAACCTGCAACATTTCACCACAAAGTTGTTTAGGACATGCAGTCAAACAAAATCGTTAGAATCAAACAAAGATTCATACTTTAAATAGATACAGTAAACTTTGATATCAGATAATTAGTTCCATATTAGTGTTACATTAAGTATTAATAGCATATGGCTATTAGTCTTACCTGGGGCTGTACCTGGCTTCACTTGAGAATAGACTGAATCTGCCTCAGGTGGGGTTGATGTTTCCGTAAGGGGTGAATATAAAACATCAGCATAATATAACAGTTATATACAGAATATTATACAGCTAATCAATATGGGGTCAGAGGTGTGAGGTTATGATTGGGGGAATATGGAAGGAGGGATGTCCAGTCTTACCTTTCTTCTTCTTGGCTTTGGCCTTCTGTTTAAGGTCAACCTCAGCATAGGTCACATGAACAAGTCCAGTTGCTGCTGGAAATTGACATTTTGAGTCAACAAATGAAGGAATTAGCTTATTGCATATTCTGCAACTTAATTGAATCTCAAAAATTGCACATTTAGATTTCATTGACAGCCAACCTGTAGAATGGGTCTTACCTGTGGTCTTCCCTTTCTTGACCTCAGAATAGACTGGATTTTCTTTTGGATCAGCTGGCATTTCTGAGGAGGAGGAGAGAATTTGTAAGTTTTTATCAAATTTGATGAGAAAAAAACACTGCTACATTTTGTATTAGTTTATGTGACAGTTGAAAGTTACTTTTCTTTTTCTTGTCCAACTTTTTGAGTTGAATCTGGGCGTGTCACAAAACTTGATCCAGCAGGAGCAGCACCAGCATCTGAAATATACAGGTAATACACTAATATCTCTACTTACTGTTAACATGTTAGTAATATTAAACATATGAAGAACAACTGCAACAACAACTCTATACTGTATTCATGCTTAACTTAACAAAGTGTACAGTACCACTGTCATTATTGTCTGAGGGTGTGATTGTATCATAGATGTTAGCGCCACCTGTTGGTCAAAGAAGAGAGAGAAAGATAAATTGGATGGTTTTTCCTCAGCTTGCCTAGGGACATAGAGTACGGTAACATGTTGTATAAAAAGTGGATGGTGAAAAGTCAGTGTGAGGTTACAGAGAGGGTAGAGTGGTCTGGACTAAGAGACTGACCATGCTGCAGATGTGTATACTCAGCATCAGAAGCCCATCCCTGGGTAGATCGTTGGTCTTGTTGGTGGTCCAGGTTGGTCCTCTGGGGCTGGGGGGGCCTACAGGGAGAGAGATTCTCATGAAAAACACAGATTATATTTTACTGTATAAAAAAAAAACGTAGTTGAAGTACAGATGAACTAACCAGAATATTCTGTTGCAACAGGAACCTGTAATGAGAAATGCATATTATAATACTGTTTAAACGTTTGTAATTAGAATTTTTTTCCCTTAAAATTACTGAAAATGTTAAATGAGAAATTATAAAAGTCTCGCCTTTGGCGTTTTTATATCGACACAGCAGTACCAGGAGAATGGCCAGTAGAACACCAGCAACAACCAGGCCCACAACCACTCCTACTAGGACTGATGTAGAGGGTCCAGGAGTTACACCTGGAGAGAGAACAGCAAATTACCGTCAGACTCTGAGGTAGTTGTAGAAAATAAAAAAAGCAGTGGACAGAGCAAAACATTACTACACATTTCTACACAGACACGAACACACACACAACATCATTCACAGTGATAGTGACAGGATCACTATATATTCATTTTTCCATTCATACTGACACACAGACCACATCTACATGATTGACTCAATATAAATAGTGTCCATTTGTTTGATTAAAAAAACACATAACAAAGTAACTCACCAATCACAGTTATAGTGACAGGATCACTGATGATTGATGATATGGATCTGGACTGGATCTCTCCCTGACACCAGTAGAGACCCTGGTCAGACTCAGCAGCTCTACTGATGGTGAAGGTGGCTCCTGTTGTAGTGTGTCTGCCAGACAAGGTCACTACTTTCTTAGTGTTGTCTTAGTACCATGTATAGCTCCAGCCACTGTCAGACCCCACTGAACATGTCAGAGTTACTGTCTTTCCAGTGTCTGCAGGGTTTGGATTTACGGTCAGCGTAGTTTCAGGCAGAGCTAAGAAAACAAAGATCAGAATGTAAAATTTGGATACATGTTTGGTTATTTAAAAGAATTTATCCGTTGTAGTTAAGTTTTGCTGAAAGTTGAGTTTACATACTTTTGGGGTATGTTGACTCCATTCAGTTAGAATGTAGTGTTTACAGTACGGTATTTACATTAACCCACCTTGGCTCAGAATTCAGAAAGTCCAGATATTGATTGAAGATAAATAATGAACTCATCAGTGACGTTGATGTGGAGAGATAAGCTGAGATATGAATTTTGGTGCGGTCTTGTCCTTGTCCCCTCACACTGGTTCTGACCAGCCGAGTCAGAGAGAGAGTTGGTGATGGTTTTACTGGTCTGACCTGAAATCTGTTCTTTATTTATTAACCAGTGGTAAGTCCAGCCTGTGAAGTCTGTCACAATGCAGCTTCTATCAGATACAGAGGTACCGTACTCTGGAATTCTTACCTTCACATTGTCAAAGCATCACCATCCCTCAATAACTTCAAGAGAAGACTGGGGCTCAGCCTGATGAACCAAACTACCCAATAATCCCCTTCATGTAGCCTGACTGTCACTCACACACACAAACACATGTACACACATATAATCAAACAGGTTTTTTCTTGTTTACTGAATATATTATGTACACTTATAATTAATATGCTTTGTTTACCTGATTTAACAAACTTTTTTTTAACTTATATTTGTGGTGTGGTTTTCATATCATCCATTTTGGGCTTTTAACCTCAATAAATAAAAGATAGATTGGATTACATTAGATAGATAGATAGATAGATAGATAGATAGATAGATAGATAGATAGATAGATAGATAGATAGATAGATAGATAGTGTTGGCCTCCCCTCAAACCGTTGCTAAGTTGTCAGGTGGCAAGCCTAGACAGCTAACCTTAGTTATATTGACCTTGTAGTGTTTAGATTTTGAGATGCTGTGCGAAGAAACAAGGTAAACATCTGGGGTTTCTTATCGCCCCCTTCAGGACAGACCTGTAACAACTCCACATTCTTGTGGATCACAATATAGAAACTAAGATGTGATTGGTAACATAGCAACAACATAACCCCTCAGTCTACTGGGTCTGTCCCCTTATTCCTTCCTCTCTCTATGTCATCATATTAGTTTATATTATATGTTTCTCAGGCTCATGCTACAACCTGATTAAAAGCTGTAGTGACCAACAACTCCATTACTCTGCAGTCGGTAAACACAGTGTAACCAAACAACGTCATCATCAGTTACCACATTTATTGTGGCATAATTCATATTCTATAAATGAAACATATTATTGTCCAATAAAGGAAATAGTTACCTAACAATATTCAAAATACAGAGAAATACATTAATCATCATCATCCCAGAGTTGCACATAAAGTGTACTCCATTCTAAGCCTCTGGCAAGTCTTCCGGACCCCTACAGTTCCTGTGGCTGTGACACGACTGGGGCTTTGACAGAATTAGAAAGGTACAGATGCTTAAAGAGAAACAGAAAAAATAGCATCTGATGTCATGTTCATCTCTACACAACTTCCTCTTACTGTAAAAGTAAATGGACACATCAGCACTGTGGTCTTTCTGTGGGAGGAAGAGAGAACTATAGTACATATCAGAGAAAGAAACTTAGTGGATAAAACATAGTTGTAC